>NW_026887630.1:0-90132 GCF_032173495.1 Musca vetustissima | reverse complement strand
GTCTGTCTGTTGAAATTTCGATAGAGTCTGGAATATGTAGAACAGAGTTTTTGCGTATACTTTGCTAGCATATTTGTTATTGATATATCGTCCCACCTTTTTATACCCTTCACCACACTGTGGTGCAGGGTATTATGTCTTTGTGCATATGTTTGTAACATAGATTGAAATTGGGAAAAATCGGTTCAGATTTAGATATAGTTCCCATATATATTTTCGTCTGATTTAAGGTAAGTGGTGCCCCAGAGTCCCTATTTATTTTTCGATTTGCACGAAATTGGCACAGCGTGAAAATGTGTTCAGATTTACATATAGCTCCCATATATAGCTTCGGCCGATTTTGATTTGCATGAAAAGATCCATAGCTAGGCCGATGGACACAACGTACTGATGTAATATGAATTGGTCTCTGGCAAGTTTCCCCGAAATCGGTTCAGATATTGATATATAACAAAAACGTGTCGTCTGTTAGGATACATATGTAGAATATACCCAAAGTAGTGAAGGGTATCATATAGTCGACCCAGTCCGACTTTACTACTTTCCTTATTGGTTTAATAGTCGCCATACTTCGGTACAGCCCACTATTCAGGATTTCGAAGTTTTTGGGCTTGTTTTTCAACGTATTTAGCTGTAATTTGATACTTCTGATTCTCGCTGTGTAGACAATCTTCCCACTAATAGGTCTGTATATTGGTAAAATCGTTGCTCCCAAGTTACTTCCTGAATTTTAGTATTAGGAGAGTTTAATATTGGTTTTAAGCATAATTAGCATTTATTTAAATTAGAAGAAAATGTCCCTACAACTTATATGTATTGATCCATGTTTCGGGCTGGGCACCATATATCTGTACTCTACCAAAATTCTGTTTTTCAAGCTTTTGGGCACACTTTTCAAACTAATCGACTGTAATTTAAACGTCGGATTTTTGCTGGGTAGAAAATCGACCTCCTAAAAATGATTAATATTGGTGCATTTATCAGGGTTGCACTATATAACGCTACATCCCAAATTTTATAGTTTCGGATATTGGGCACATATTTCAACCGAATTGGTTGTAATTTTATATTTTGGACTGACATTGGGTAGAAATTCTCCATACCTAAAATCAATATTGTCCTAAGTTTCTGTATAGTCCCCATATAATTGTACCCCACATTATTAAAGAATTTTGTAGATTTGGGAACGTTTTTCAACTAGTATTTGATTTTTAAGGTTTTCATGGGTTTCAACGAAAAATTATCAATATTACGTTTACGTTTCTGTATGGCATCCATAATCGCATTTTCACACCGATGTGGCTAGAATTTGGTTAATGTTTTAAAAAAGACCCAATACAAATATCCCGTTTCGGTATGTTGAAGTTCCTACCCAAGTTTTTCAACCTGAGTGTCTGTAATTCAGGGCATCAATCCATACACTCGTAATGGTCCCGACAGATTTAAGGAATTTTGAAAACACATCACTTGATGGAGGGTATCGACGTCTTCACTTGTTTTTATATGCATATGATACTACTGTTATGCTGTACATATTGTACAGCAGTTCTGCATTACATTCCTTACTGCTCCACACTAATCTACTGAAATTCCATATTTTTAATAGCGCACCGAATGATGAAGTATGTGTAAAATTGCACATGATTTTTTTTATTTTGTTGCATGCATTTAATAATATCCTGTGCTGTATTTATGTTGCATGTGTCTAGCATGCAATATTTCAAATGTATTTGCCAGGCATCATTGTTAAGAAGGCAAAAAACATGAATTGATATGGTGTTTCACCACACATCTATCAGGATACACATATATAAATTCGAGTATAGAATCAAACGGAAACATTTTAGCATTGGTTTTCAAGTATTAAGTATAATATATAGGAAAATATATAAATTTGGAATAAATTTTAATAAGACCTTGAGATAATCTAAAAGCTATGGTTCCAATAAGTTCAGTTCAACATAAAATAAAGCATATTTCTTTGATATTGTAGTTATTATTATATAAATATATATATATATATATTTTTTTTTGCTTCTAAATATTCTACCAACACGTTATAATATCCTTGGCGACAACTGTCACCCATCAACTCAAAACTATTATTTTAAATTACGGTATTACAAACAAATCAATTCGTCATAATTGACAGTTTTTAAAAATATTACATTTTTACTGCATACAGCAACGCATTGTGGCAAACGAACAAACAGTTCTTGGTATATCATAGGTTGAAAGAACTTTTGACCATGTCTAAAAATATACACTTGGCGACAATAGACTAAAAACAAAAACGAACCGATCGTCTACTATTATTAAAATGAATAATTGCTAATTTCGTTTTATGGAGGTGGCTAGTTTCGAGGAACTAAGAATAAAAGCCATGTCTACACAGTAGATTGGTACATGTTTTATTGTAGACAGTATATTTATGTCAGTGTGTGTGAGTGTGTGCATTTAATTGCATGTATACGTATTATTATCGTCTATGTTTTTAAATTGCTTGTTAATTTGCTAAATGAAAAAAAGAAATTAGAATATCTTTGAAATGGTTCTGATATGGAAATATTTATACAGACATGAATTATGATAGCATAAACACGCATAATTTATTAGGAATCAAAACAATTTCTGGAGGTATGACTTCTATTTTGCTATCAGCAGTGGGTGGCCTCATTCTGCAATTTATATAACTATTGTGAAACCCCTACAATTTATAAATCATTTATACCCTACACCACACAGGGTATTATGAATTTTTACACTTTTTATATCTTCCACCATACTCCATACTATGGTGTATTTATTTGGGTTTTCCGTTTGTAACTCATCGAAATAATCATTTCCGACTCTATAAAGTATATATATATATATATATATATTCTTGATCAGCGTAAAATTCCATGACGAATTAAGCATGTCCAGATGTTTGTTGTAATCACTCTAGCGTTTAAAGGAATTGAGATAAATCGCCAAAATGGGCTATATCGCTCCACGTTTAGGCATTGCTCCCATATAAGGGTAGCGCATTTTTCAAACGAATTAGCAGTAATTTGGTATTTTGTAGTCGGAATCTCCCTGCCAAAAATTATTTCTATTTGCTCCCCCGTTTTTGGGGGTATTTCCCATAAAACGTACTACCTGACCCAAATACGTGAAAAATTGACACTTTTCACGAATTTGGGTCAGTGACGAACACTTTTGAAATTGAATGGATTCGGCTCAGAGTTAGATATCGCTTTCATAAACATTTTCCTCCCAATTCATCCACGTGACATGAAATTTAGCTTGAATTTCCGACTTGAGACTATACGCTGTTAAATTTACTTTAAATCGGTTCTTATTTATATATAGCTTATATATCAATATTTCGGTCGAGTTTATATAAATGATCGATTAACACTGGCGCCATCTTACAACCAGTTTTGTATTTAATCCCTTCAAATTAAAAAAAATGCTTCCGCCCCATTTTTGATATTTTAAAAATTTTAATATCATATTTCAGGCAGCTCTTTCGCAATATGGCATTCGTGTTTTTAGAGGCTAACATACAACCATACAGCAAAATATCAATATCGACCCATGTTATGACATGTCCTCATTTCCGTACTTTAATGTTTATACCCTTCACCACACTGTGGTACAGGGTATTATGTCTTTGTGCATATGTTTGTAACAGGCAAAAATAATCGAGATAGACCCATGGTTCCTTTTGAGAATATGCATAGAATCACTTTCTAAGTCGATTTATGCATGTCCGTCCGTCTGTACAGGTCACATTTATGATCCGAATTGGATGAAATTTGGCATAGGTCACTTATTCGGCCCAAGAACGAACTCTATTGAAATTGGGAAAAATCGGTTCAGATTTAGATATAGCTCCCATATATATTTAACCGATTTAATGTAAACGGTCCCTATATATCTTTCGATTTGCACGAAATTCGGTACAGCCTAATCATTTAAGTCTAGAATGATGTCTGCCAACTTTCGAGAAAATCGGTCCAGATTTAGATATAGCTCCCATATATAGTTTCGCCCGATTTCATGTAAATGGTGCACCAAAGTCCCTATATATCCTTCGATTTGCACCAAATTTGGCATAACGTACATAATTGAGCCTAGAATGATGTTTGCCAAGTTTCATGAAAATCGGTCCTGATTTAGATATATCTCCCATATATAGTTTCGTCCGATTTCATGTAAATGGTGCCCCAAAGTCCCTATATATCTTTCGATTTGCACGAAATTTGGCATAACGTACATAATTGAGCCTAGAATGATGTTTGCCTAGTTTCATGAAAATCGGTCCAGATTTAGATATAGCTCCCATATATAGTTTCGCCCGATTTCATGTAAATGGTGCACCAAAGTCCCTATATATCCTTCGATTTGCACCAAATTTGGCATAACGTACATAATTGAGCCTAGAATGATGTTTGCCAAGTTTCATGAAAATCGGTCCTGATTTAGATATATCTCCCATATATAGTTTCGTCCGATTTCATGTAAATGGTGCACCAAAGTCCCTATATATCCTTCGATTTGCACCAAATTTGGCATAACGTACATAATTGAGCCTAGAATGCTGTCTGCCAAGTTTCGTGAAAATCGGTCCAGATTTAGATAGATATAGCCCCTTTTATTATAGATTGATTTTAAGTAATTAACGCACCATATATTTTCGCCCGATTTCAAGTAAATTGGGCTTCAAACTCCTCATGTTAGACAGATTGACATCAAATTTTGCACGTCGTACAAAATTGAGCATAAAATTATATAGTTGCGTTTTCTAGAAGTACAGACAAAGCCCTACGGATGACCTATATATATTTGTTTGAAGTCGATTTACATACTTTATGGATAGAACTAGGTAGATTCACATTTAGATAAATATGACATTTTTTATTTCATCCAATTTCATGCTAATAGTCCTGTTTAATATACCCATAGTGGTGAAGGGTATCATATAGTCGGCCCCGTCTGACTTTACTACTTTCCTTACTGGTTTTAATCGCATATTCCCACCAAAGAGGATTTTATCTGGCAATCCGATTTTAAATAAGATGGGAAGAATTTTTGCAGAACTATTTCGATATTGATTAAATTAAATACGGCGATTCGGAAACTTCGTGGCCTATCAATGAAAGAGAATAGTTAGTTTTTAAAAAAATATTTTTATTTTTTAATATAATCTCCTGAATCAACAATGCACTTAGTCCCTTGATTAAAATATGTTTCCTCTTTTTTGAACACCCCTTTCTATATGAAAGAGTTGTCAGATCGAAACAAAATTTAACATGTGTTCATAACAGAGATGGAAGTTTCCAAAACAGTTACCTTTTCCCGGTATAAGTTTCTAAGAAGTTTCGGAACTGCCCTCGTACACCCTTAGGTGAAGTGTATATTAAATTTGTCATTCCGTTTGCAATACCTTGAAATATTCACCGGAGACCCCACTTGATCAGATTAAAATTCTATGTCGAGCTATGAAATTTTGCACAGACATTGCTAGTACTACTTCGATGTTTGGTATTGCAAATGGCATATTTCGGATCAGGATTTGGTGCAGCCCCCATATTCCGGTATATCCGTACCAAAAATTATTAATGTGGACCCAAGTTTCAGGGTAACCCCCAAACAACGCTGAATATTCGGTACTTTGGACAGGTTTTCCAACCGAAATGGCTGTACCAATTTTTAATATTGACCCACGTTTAATCGTAGCCCCCATAATATAATACCCCCATGTGGGGAGTTCAGCACATTTTTCAATCAAATTGATTGTAAATTGGTATTTTAGGTTCTCATAACGGTATCACCATATCTCCGCACTTAAAATTGTTAATATTGACCCAAGTCTGTATTTTTATTATTTTGGACTAATATTTCAAAATATACTTTTATACCCTTCACCACACTGTGGTACAGGGTATTATGTCTTTGTGCATATGTTTGTAACAGGCAAAAGGAATCGAGATAGACCCATGGTTCTTTTTGCGAATATCCATAGAATCACTTTCTGAGTCGATTTATGCATGTCCGTTCGTCCGTCTGTTGAAGTTAAATTGTACAGTACAGGTCGCATTTATAATCCGATTTGGATGAAACTTGGCACAAGGCACTTATTTGGCCCAAGGACGAACCCTATTGAAATTGTAGAAAATAGGTTCAGATTTAGATATAGCTCCCATATATATTCGTCCGATTTTTCGTAAATGGTGCACCAAAGTCCCTGAAAATCATACGATTTGCACGAATTTTCGCATATCGTACTGAATTATGTTTAGGATGATAAGTTTCGTGAAAATCGGTTCGGATTTACATATAGCTCCCGATCTTATGTAAATTGTGCACCAAAGTACCCATATGTCTTTCGATTTTGGTATAGTGTACTGAATTAAGTCTAGATTTATGTGTGCAAAGTTTCGTGAGAATCGGTTCAGATTTAGATACAGTTCCTATATAGATATTTTCTTCCGATTTTAAGTAAATGGTGCATTAAAGATCCATAGATGGGCCGATTGACACAACCTATTGGAGTTAATATTAAATAAATTAATCTCTGGCAAGTTTCGTTGAAATCGGCTCGGATATATATATATATATATATATAGCATAGCTTACATATACAATTTCGACTTATTCATGTTAAGTGTACACCATATAATCAATGTCGGATGGGATTACATTTTAAACAGTTCGGCATAGCTTGTGTCAAAATTTAGCATAGGTTGTGAGAAAATTTAGAATAGGTTGCAAAATGACATTTGTAGGGATTGATGCTAGTCGGTTAAGATATAGATAAAAATCACATATTTAATATTGTTCAATTTCATGTCAACGTTCCTTCGAAATGGCGACGTCTTTTAGGATACATATATAGAATATACCCAAAGTTATGAAAGGTATCATATAGTCGACCCTGTCCGCCTTCAATGCGCTAAAATAAGTTCCCACTGCGTAGAAAATCTCCGTGCCAAGAATGATCGATAGCTGTCTAATTCAACGGTACACCCTATTTTTCGGTATTTTGGAATTTTTTGACAATTTTTTTAAACCAAATAGCTAAAATTTAGTATTTTAAATTATTTTTGGGTTGGAAATCTCCCTACCAAAAATGATCCATACGAAACCACTTTGGAGTATAGTTCCCACAAAACGATACTCCCTTTATTCGGTATTTTGGGTGGTTTTTAGTTTTGTTTTGTCAACTATAGTAATACTTCTGTATTAAGTGTTTTGAATTGTCATTGGGTAGCAAATCTCTCTAAGGTCCCCTTTTTGAATAATCTTTAAATAACAGTAGAATCTTTTATTCGGTAGTTTGGCCAATCATATTGGCTATATTTTAGTATTATAAATTATTTTTGGGTATCTTTCTTAATTTTCGAAATCGCTATTCGTTTGAATTTAGACCCACATGACGGTATTCGGTATTTTTGGAAATTTGGCCAAGTTTTTCAACCAAATTTTATATAATTAAATTCTCATAGTTTGGCCCAAACGTTATACTCTAATACGAGTGCAAAATCCGTAATATAGTGCCCTAATATGTCCCAATTCTTGATCAAAAACAATTATTACGAAAGTAACATTTAAGCAATTTTCCAATCCACTTATGCAGTTCAATAAAAAAAATCATAAAAAAATCATTGCCAACATTTTAATTCGATAACTATATGGTCATACAATACACAAACCAACAACACTTCATATATACAGCTGATACAGAACATATAACACATGTTCCATTTAAATCAATCCAATTATGAACATTTTCGTGATTGTATCTGTGTAATTAAATCCACTGAAAACTCATTGACATCCTTCACATTCATGTCGATGGCAACTTTTTATTTCATTTTGTGAAAACTGAAGCAACATTTTTCAAATGTGTAATGGTTTCAGGGTAAATAACGATGAACACTGTATGTGGGTGTGTGTGTGAGTGAGCGAGCGAGTGAATGAGTATTAATTACAATTACTCAAAATGTTATAACAGAAAAGTTTGTTTCTATCTTTGGCATAACCAGAGGCCAAATATCTTGATACACGAATTCACAATGATTGTGATGAATTCGAGCGCATAGAAAACGACTTTAGATTAGGTGAGGGGGGTCTATTTTGTTTTTGCTGATGATTACCAATATGAAACATGGATTGTAACACTTTTCCGCAAATATGGAAATATGAGAATGATGTTAACAGCCATATCATCAGTGTTGTTGTTGTTGAGAACGGGTGCTTTTAATTTAGCAAGCAAAATGGCACAGTATATTTAGACAAACTAAAAAGGGTAAAAACAGAATTTTTTAAATCAACAACATTTTGCACGAAATTGTGATATATATATAAGTCCACTTTTTAAGAACGTTTTTAGACACAATCAGCTTTAATTTGAGTTCTTACTGAATATAAAAGTAGTGGCCATTTCTTTGGAGAATGCTGCTTAAACCAGAAGATTTTGAAATTTAGCACAAAAAAGTCTGGGTCCATTTACCCCGCGAAATACTGACCGCTATTCATCAAAACTGTCATGTTAATTCCATGGCCACGCTACTTACTCTGTATTCATTTTTGATGATGTTCCAGTCATTTTTGTGGCCCCTGGAGCGAGCAAAAAAAACTGACGAAAACAAACTTTTTAAGACCCTTAAATATTAGGTTGGTGAAAAAGAAATCTATTATTTTTATATAAAGTATAGGACTTTATTTAACATGCACCATCTAGTAGTCGATTTTCACAATACTCCCTAGATACCAATTTTTTATACTCTTCACCACACTGTGGTACAGGGTATTATGTCTTTGTGCATATGTTTGTAACAGGCAAAAGGAAAGGAGATAGACCCATAGTTCCTTTTGAGAATATGCATAGAATCACTTTCTGAGTCGATTTATGCATGTCCGTCCGTATATCCGTCTGTACGTCTGTTGGTGTTAAATTGTAAACAAAGTACAGGTGGCATTTATAATCCGATTTTTTTGGCCCAAGGACGAACCCTATTGAAATTGGGTAAAATCGGTTCAGATTTAGATATAGCTCCCATATATATTTCCGTCCGATTTAAGGTAAATGGGGCACCAAAGATTTTATCTATCTGTCGATATGCACGAAATTTGGCATAACGTAATGAATTGAGCCTAGAATGATGTCTGCCAACTTTCGAGAAAATCGGTCCAGATTTAGAATAGCTCCCATATATAGTTTCGTCCGATTTCATGTAAATGGTGCACCAAAGTCCCTACGTATCTTTCGATTTGCACGAAATTTAACATAACGTAATGAATTGAGCCTAGAATGATGTGTGCCAAGTTTCGCGAAAATCGGTCCAGATTTAGATATAGCTCCCATATATATGGCTTACTGAATTTAGTCCGGAATGATGTGTGAAAGTTTCCCGTATATTATAGATTGATTTTAAGTAATTGACGCACCAAGGAACCAATATATGGCTGATAGGAACAAAACGTACTGAAATTAGTATAACATTACCTGTGTCAAGTTTCGTTGAAATCGGTTCATATTTAGATATAGCTTTCATTTTAAGTAATTTGGGCATCAAACTCCTCATGTTAGTCAGATCGACATCAAACGACGTTTTCTAGAAGTACGGACATAGCCCAACGGATGCCCTATTGATATTTGTTTGAAGTCGATTTACACACTTTTTCCCATTGTAACAAACGAATGACATGTTTTTGCATAGATCTAGGTAGATTCACATTTAGATAAATATCACATATTTTATTTCATCCAATTTCAACTACTTTCCTTACTGGTTTATCACTAAAGAAATTTTGCAATGCAAGAAAAAGATGATAATCGCTTGGTGTCAAGTCCGGACTGTATGGCGGAATCATTAAAACTTTCCAACCAAGCTCCCGAAGTTTCCGGCTAGTCACTGTAGATGTGTGTGGCCTAGCGTTGTCCTCGAGGAACACGACACCTCTCCTATTGGCCAATTCGGGCCGTTTCTGGTCAATTGCTATCTTCAAACGGTCCAGTTGTTAACAGTAGAGATCAGAATTTAGCGTTGGGCAATATGGAAGCAACTCATAATAATTAATTTATCCAATCGGACATCCGGATTGATATTTGATTTAAATTGATTTACATAATTCTGTCCCATTGTAAGAAGCAACTCTATATCTGACCAAATGAAAAAGATAGTATAGGTTGCACAATGGCATGTGTATGGATCCATTTTCATGTTAATAGTCCTTCAAAAATGCAACATCTTTTAGGATTCATCTGTATAGACGGCCTTCCGACTTTACTACTTTCCTTACTGGTTTTTTCTGATAATTGGTGTGGCATCCAATTAAAATGGTTTAATTGAATCTTTTCCAAAAACAATATGGGTCTTCATTGGCCAGAACCCATCCTACATGCAAAATTTCGTGACGATTGGGGAAAACATCTGTTAGGATTCATCTGTATAGTTGGCCTTTCGTCTTCACTACTTTCCTTACTTTTATTTTCTGATAATTGGTGTGGCATCCAATTAAAATGGTTTAAAACGGTTTTATGGTCGATTTTTAGCTCCTGGGCGATATTACGACTGCTAATATGTCGGTTAACTTCGATAATTTCTCCGATTTTATCGACATTTTCGACGACCGGCCTAATGGATTTCTTTTTTCCCCAACATAATAAAAACAGATCATTACCAGAAACAATAGGGGAATTCTGTGGCCAAAACATCCTAGATATATAATTTCGTGGCCACAACTGTGGTTTGTAACGTACTTACAAATTATAATGGACAGACAGACATGTCTAGATCAACTAGGGACTAGATATGGTGATCGGTATACTAAAAGGTGGGTCAAGGACCAATATTATTTAGCGGCGTTACAAACTTTTGGGGTCACACAAAGCTGTAATACCCTTAAAATATAATTGTGTAGATTATAAATACGGTGTGTCCATTATATGGGCCCACCAACTATTTCGGGGGAGCCCGGCCACCCGGTAGCAGGTATGCCAAATTACAGACTCCAACAAGAACACGTGATGGCAAATTACAGGCAATTTGTATAAAAAATGTGGCTAAAAACTTCAGAATGACAAAATCTAGATTTCATCAATTTCGCTGGTCCCATGACCGTCGTTTAGTCTCCACGGGTATAACTATACTCTTCCCCTCATATATGCATGTTCGTAATAGTTTGTTAAATAATCATTTAAATTATGCTATAATTATTTTGCACAATATTTAAACCACTGTTCTCCCCCTGTGGCATTCAACATAATTGTCGTTGAACAAATAATTCTAAAGGATTTTTCTATGTGGCACATCTACCGACATTGACACCCAGAGCCATTTACAAGTAAAAACTTTGTTAATGACATCCCTCATTTCTGGCTCAACGTCTAAATAACAACAAAGGCTTATAAATGATGTGATCCCGAGTGCTGTGTTGGTTGTGCTTATGAAGGAATCATGTAACTCTTTTAGCCCCTCCAGATGTGAATTTCATTTGGCAAAGCAATGGGAGCAGATTGAAAGTGTATCTGGCTGTTTGAAATGATTGTGTGTTTTGTTCGAAGTTTTGTTCTATTCTGTTTTATTTTTCATGCTTAATTACTCTCAATAAGTGTATGGTGTTGAGTGATGAGTTTGCAACATTTCATACTAAATGAAATAAATTCATTTCACTTTCATTGCAAATGGTACCCAGTGAAGTTTTTGAAGAGAAATTCAGTTGGTAGGGAGTTAATGTTTATGATTCTGATCTTTATATAAAATGGGATTGGAGCGAAGAAAAATGTAATAAGGATTTGAAAATGTGTATACCAAATCTATTTGTTGAGGAGGAAATCAATGTATTTTATTATAATGAATTGTATTAATTATGTTAATTCTTATTGAAAGTTTATAAGCCATTTTAGTTTTTTTTTTTTTTGTGACAAAATGTTTACTTGGTTGCCGTGTTTCTACTGTAACATCAATGCTTATTTTTACTTATAACCGGTGTCGATATTCTTGTTAGAGGCATTATGTTAATACACATGTGTGCTAAGTGAATTAAGAACAAAATACATTTACATTTGTAGAAACTCAAAACGAAATTGCCCTAGGCTTAATTCTTGTCTCATTTAATTTTAAAACGACTGTAATACACTTTTAGATAGGAAAATTTATATGTTTAAATATTTTTATTAAAAGTCTTATTAAAGCTTTGGTTACGGACTATACACAAAAATCTGGAAAATACATTCAAATTGTTACACTTTGGAAATTTTATTTTCGGAGACCAATACACCCATAAAAATGTCTGCTTTCCCAGAGAAAACAAGCCTGTCAACACCAGCAAAAGCCCAATGAGTTTTCTACAGAGTTTCTAGTATATTTTTATACCTATATATATATATATATATAGATCTGAATCGATTTTCACGAAACTCAGCACACATCATTCCAGCATCAATTCAGAACGCTATGCCAAATTTTGTGCAAATCGAAAGATACATGTGGTGCACCATTTACATGAAATCGGACAAAAGTATATATGGGAGCTACATCTAAATCTGGACCGATTTTTACGAAATTTGCAGACATCACTCTAGGCCCAATTCAGTACGTTACACCAAATTTCGTGCAAATCGAAAGATATATAGGGACATTGGTACACCATTTACATTAAATCGGATGAAAATATATATGGGAGCTATATCTAAATCTGAACGTATTTTTCCCAATTTCAATAGGGTTCGTCCTTGGGCCAAACAAATGAGCTGTGCCAAATTTCATCCAATTCGGATCATAAATGCGACGTGCACTTTGCTCACAAAAATACATGGACAGACAGGCGGACAGACGCACAGTGGGAAAAAATGCAGATCTAGCCCGCAGAAAATAAAAGTAGAAGTTTTACTGTATGTTTATCGATATTTTGGATAAAAATAGATTTAGATGGACAATTTTAATTATATTATGAAAAAATTTGGCAATTTTTTATTAACCCATTAAGCGCCGATTTTTTTTTTTAGAAAAAACTTAAATTTTTAGGTCAAAATTACTATTTTGAAGCATTTGAAACATTTTATAATAAGCAACATTTCCCAGTAGAAAGTGTCTTGCAGACAACATTAACGAATCGTGCAAGACAATGACAATTCCTTGAAGACGCTTTGCAGACAACAATGTGAGATCCTTGACGAAATTTTCACACAAGTGTCGCAGTATTCATGCAAGACAACTTGGGCGACAAGGTAAGCGAAGTTGTCGTTGACGACAACTTCGGCGACAAAACTCCCTACTTTTCGTTGACGACTATCATCGACTATGTCGTTTACACAGTCGTTGACGACTGAATACCCATTGTCATCAATCATACCCCCCCAGTAGATGACCCTTAATCCGGGGTCTATGACGTTTAATCCGGATTAAGCCTTAATCCCCTCAATGACCCTTAATCCTGAGTCAATGACCTTTAATCCGGGGTTAATAACACTTAATCCCCTCAGTGACCCTTAATCCCGCTTAAGCCTTAATCCCCTCAATGACCTTAATCCGGGGTCAATGACCTTTAATCCGGATTAAACCTTAATCCCCACAGTGACCCTTAAACCGGGGTCAATGACCTTTAATCCGGGGTCAATGACCCTTAATCCCCTTAGTGACCCTTAAACCGACTTAAGCCATAATCCCCTTAATGACCTTAATCCGGGATCAATGACCTTAATCCCCTCAGTGACCCTTAATCCCCTCAGTGACCCTTAATCCGGGATCAATGACCTTAATCCCCTCAGTGACCCTTAATCCGGGGTCAATGACCTTTAATCCTTAATCCCCTCAGTGACCCTTAATCCGGGGTCAATGACCTTAATCCCCTTAGTGACCCTTAATCCGGATTAAGCCTTAATCCCCTCAATGACCTTAATCCGGGGTCAATGACCCTTAAGTGACCCCGGACTATGGGTCACTGAGGGGATTAAGGCTTAATCCGGATTAAGGGTCATTGACCCCGGATTAAGGTCATTGAGGGGATTAGGGCTTAATCCGGATTAAGGGTCACTAAGGGGATTAAGGGTCATTGACCCCGGATTAAGGGTCACTGAGGGGATAAAGGCTTAATCCGGATTAAAGGTCATTGACCCCGGATTAAGGGTCACTGAGGGGATTAAGGCTTAATACGGATTAAAGGTCGTTGACCCCGGATTAAGGGTCACTGAGGGGATTAAGGGTCATTGAGGGGATTAAGGTCACTGAGGGGATTAAGGGTCATTGACCCCGGATTAAAAGTCGTTGACCCCGGATTAATGGTGACTGAGGGGATTAAGGCTTAAACCGGATTAAAGGTAATTGACCCCGGGTTAAGGGTCATTGAGGGGATTAAGGGTCACTGAGGGGATTAAGGGTCATTGACCCCGGATTAAAAGTCATTGAGGGGATTAAGGCTTAATCCGGATTAAGGGTAAATTTTACAAAATTTAGGCGTTAGTTATTAAATACTAATCACATTCAGAATCCGAGTTTTGATTTGAATTAGTTGGTAGCATTGGATCCTCCAGTAGTTTAAGGACTTCTTCAGATAGTGGCTCACTATATCGATGGTTAAGAGATGTACTACGAGACAAACTTGCTATGTTTTGGATCAGAAGAAGATAGAAACCTATTGAAAAGATCTCTCATTGTTTCTTCACAACTAATTTTTCTGGTGTACAGTTCCCTGTAGTTCCGAAAGTCCTTATTTCTGGATTCCATGGCTTCTTCAGACAACATTCCTATGGGCAAAGCTGCACATTTAATTTTATCAGCTCCATGCACTAATATTTTGTGTATGCTTGAAGGCATATAGAACCAAGAATATAATTCCACGAAAAGATACTGATTTTTAAAAGACTGCGTTAATAGCATATCCACAGGCCATGGTTGAAAGGATGATACTAAAATGTTTAATTAATTTTTCATCAACACCAGTTATCGACGATACCAAGCCAGGTTGGCTAAAAAAACACCTAGCAGCATTGCCTTCGTTTGTTGTTCCGGATACTGACTTAGGTGTGTCAACAATAATGTGCATTTCTTTCTTCAAATCATTAATGATACGTGCCTTCCTTTCTTCGAAAAGTGGACGATCGGAGCTATTAATTTTCCACTCTTTCAAAACCAGACGGTATGAAATTTGCAATATACATTCTAAACATCGAATCCTTGCATGTAAGGTAGACAGACCGTATTCGTATAAGTTGATGTTTGGGGTTAATGACGAAATTTTGTTGTAATCATTTATTACTTTTGGTGTTGCACCGCAAATTCCACATGATTGGGTAGATGATATTTTTTCAGGGTTCATAAAGTAGACCCTTTACCTGCGGTATTTGAGAAGACTCTTACAACCGATTTCGTTGTAATTTCAATTCTTATTTAGAAAGACATTTGGAATAAATGTATATTCTGTGCATGAGTTTAAAATCAACGTTTGGAGCAGCTTACTTAAATACCCTCATTTTCATACTCACGCCCAGTACTCTGGAACCTTAATATGGACATTTTGAACTTGTTTTTTTCTTATCTGCTATGCTGTGATCTATTCCAAGTCATATTAGATGAATTATATCAAAAAAATCACAAATTTTTAATTTTATTTGAACAAAACCTTAAAAAAGCTTCCTACACCAAATTGCCATTTTTTCAAAAAAATGCTATAAATCCGAGAGTCGCAGGAAGTCGCAGGAAAAAAATTATTATCATGTTCCAGACAGACACACAAGAAAAATAAAACAAAAATCAACGCCGAACTCGACTGCACTCCATACTAAACCCTTATTTTAATTGAAGGAATTTAAAAAAACGGACCTTACATATTTTTAGCCCGAAACACCTACATTAAAATAACTTATGGGTTATATAACCATACCATTTAATTAAATACCAATACTATATATCAAAAATGGACCACATTTTATAATAATATATTCACAGAATGCACACGTCCATCGCAATTTTATAGCTAAAAAATACCATTTTTAACATTGGACAAATTTTCTAAATGTACCGTTATTCCGTTCTAGCTTATTAATTCGGATTATTTTATACGGACTTAAGTACTCTCAACACTCTACTTTAAAACTGTATTAATGTTTTAAAGTTTCCTTCAACTTCATTTTTTTATTTTCTGCGCGCTAGATCGGTATTTTTCCCACTGTGAGACGGACGGACGGACATGCATAAATCGACTTAAAAAGTGATTCTATGCATATTCTCAAAAAGAACCATGGGTCTATCTCGTTTCCTTTTGCCTGTTACAAACATATGCACAAAGACATAATACCCTGTACCACAGTGTGGTGAAGGGTATAATTAAAGCTGATTGTATAACTACCACTATCGAAACCCCATGAAAACTTCTTCTGTAACTCTGTTGCTCTACTAAAACGAGGACATAACCCTACGGCCAATAACCGGATGCATTTGTATCTTTTTTTCGAATAAAAACGCTGTAAAACTTTTAATAATGAAGATATTTGGATCAAATCATTCTTGAAGTATTTTCACACATAATCGAAGAAAAAAATTATAAATATTTGTATATATATGATTTTTAAAATTTTTTAATGTTATTACCTACGTAGATCAATGACCGTGGTACATTTGTACCCATCCAAAGATAGCTTTGTAACACATTAAAAAAATGGACTATCGTGAGGTTTTTATACCCTTCACCACACTGTGGTACAGGTTATTATGTCTTTGTGCACATGTTTGTAACAGGCAAAAGGAAACGAGATAGACACATGGTTCCTTTTGAGAATTTGTATAGAATCACTTTCTAAGTCGATTTATGCATGTCCGTCCGTCCGTCCGTCTGTCTGTCTGTGCATGTTAAATTGTAAACAAAGTACAGGTCGCATTTATGATCCGAATTGGATGAAATTTGGCATAGGTCACTTATTCGGCCCAAGGACGAACCCTATTGAAATTGGGAAAAATCGGTTCAGATTTAGATATAGCTCCCATATATATATTTAACCGATTTAATGTAAACGGTCCCTATATATCTTCCGATTTGCACGAAATTTGGTACAGGCTAATCATTTAGGCCTATAATGATGTCTGCCAAGTTTCGTGAAAATCGGCCCAGATTTAGATATAGCTCCCATATATAGTTTCATCCGATTTCATGTAAATGGTGCCCCAAAGTCCCTGTATATCTTTCGATTTGCACGAAATTTGGTATAACGAACTGAATTGAGCCTAGAGTGATGTCTGCCAAGTTTCGAGAAAATCGGTCCAGATTTAGATATAGCTCCCATATATAGTTTCGTCCGATTTCATGTAAATGGTGCAACAAACTCCCTATATATCCTCCGATTTGCACGAAATTTGGCGTAACGTAGTTAATTGAGTCTAGAATGATGTCTGCCAGTTTCGTGAAAATCGGTCCAGGTTTGGATATAGCTCCCATATATAGTTTCGTCCGATTTCATGTAAATGGTGCCCCAAACTCCCTATATATCTTTCGATTTGCACGAAATTTGGCATAACGTAGTTAATTGAGTCTAGAATGATGTCTGCCAAGTTTCGTGAAAATCGGTCCAGATTTGGATATAGCTCCCATATATAGTTTCGTCCGATTTCATGTAAATGGTGCCCCAAAGTCCCTATATACCTTTCGATTTGCACGAAATTTGGCATAACGTACTGAATTGAGTCTAGAATGATGTTTGCCAAGTTTCGTGAAAATAGGTCAATATTTACATATAGCTCCCATATATAGTTTCGTCCGATTTCATGTAAATGGTGCACCAAAGTCCCTATATATCCTTCGATTTGCACGAAAGTTGGCATAACGTACTGAATTGAGCCTAGAGTGATGTCTGCCAAGTTTCGAGAAAATCAGTCCAGATTTCTATATAGCTCCCACATATAGTTTCGTCAGATTTCATGTAAATGGTGCACCAAAGTCCCTATATATCTTTCGTTTTGCACAAAATTTGGCATAACGTACTGGATTGCGTTGTTTCGTGAAAATCGGTCCAGATTTAGATATAGCTCCCTTTTATTATAGATTGATTTTAAGTAATTGACGCACCAAGGAACCAATAGGAACAAAACGTTCTGAAATTAGTATAACCTATCCTGTGACAAGTTTGTTTGAAATCGCTTAATATTTGGATAGAGCTTCCATATATATTTTCGACCGATTTCAAGTAAATTGGGCATCAAACTTCTCATGTTAGTCAGATTGACATCAAATTTTGCACAACGTACAAAATTGAGCATAGAATTATGTAGTTGCGTTTTCTAGAAGCACAGACATAGCAAAACGGATGACCCATTTATATTTGTTTGAAGTCGATTTACATACTTTATGGATAGATCTACGTAGATTCACAATTAGGTAAATATCACATATTTTATTTCATCCAATTTCATGCTAATAGTCTTGTTTAATATACCCATAGTGGTGAAGGGTATCATATAGTCGGCCCCGTCCGACCTTACAACTTTCCTTACTGGTTTATTTTAAATTAGTCTATACGGATCTGATCTAGATGCAGAGGGGTTGAGGAAAACCTAAATAAGATCCCAATAAAAAATAACTAAAAAAGCTTAACCCATTCGAATGCTATAATGAACTTGCTATGATTGTTTTAGATAGATTATCATTAAAGGGAACTCCACCCATTCTCGATTTTAATTTTTCAAGATTTTCAATGGGCTGGTAAATGAATAAAAATGCTTGTTAACGTTTGTAACTTTGCACATATATATTTGAAGATTTAAAAGAGAAGAAAAATAATTTACAAAAAATGTTTGTTATTGCTTTGTTGTTTTTTGCAATTAAAGAAAAGTCCTTATTTTTGATGGCGGGCATGATAACTCCTCACTGGAACATCGGAATCCGAAAATTCCAACGGTGTTAGAAAGAGTACATGTCTGGCTCTCGTATGAACTAGGATTATTGACTTCGCTCTAAAATTAACAAAATGGCGGACCTTTGAAAAAATATTTTTGGAAAATCGCCGATTTTTAACCAAAAACCAAGTTAAAAAATAAAGAAGATCTTTACCGACCGGCTTCATCCTAGTTCATACGATAGCTATACACTCACAGAGAAACGTGTAAAAATTTGGAATCGATTGGGTTATTAGTTTTTGAGTTATCGTGCCCGCCATTCGCAAAAGAGAAAAACGCGTTTAAAGTTTGAGAAGCCCTTTAGTCGTCACTTGATGCTGACACAATAAATCGACTATATCTTCAAGAGTTCTTGAGATTTTCACTTGCAATTTTGTAGAGACGTTCTTGAATTAGTGTAGAATCGAATTAGATCAAACGAAAATTTTGACCCCGAGAAGGGGGGGGGGGGTCCCCTTAAGCATGGATTTAAATATATATTATTTTAATGTATATATAATTTTGAGTTTTGGTTATTGACCGTAATGTTAAATTGTTACTCCCAATCGCATTTTCTCCTTTGAAAGATTTTTGTAACCAATCGTAGTGGCTATCGAACAATATAAGGGTTTGGTCAATTCGTGGTTCGTGTCGATTTGGCTTTCAGAAGGTAAGGGCCTTCGCGCAGAAAACTGCCAGCATAGGTCGGGTTTTTGTCATAGTCCCCAATATAAAGCTTCTGTTTTATATTTAGAATTCGTAAGGTTTAAGAGGCATTATCCTAGTAAGTGGATGTACATTTTAATTTCCGATTATCAGAGTGTAAAATATTTCCTCGTAGAATATGGACCCCAAAATTTTGTATTTTAGGGATGTTGAGCACATTTTTCAAGAGAATTGGCTGCCAGATGCTATTTTTGTTTCACATTGTATACTAAATTTGCCAAAAAAACATCAATATTGACCCAAACATTTATATACATGTAATATTTATTTACACTGCGAACATTACGTATTTCTCATCAAAATTCCTATTTTTCCATGTATGCCATTTCAAAATTTACAACGGCTCATTTAAAATACCACCACATTTAAGCCTTCCAACGGCTAATCTTTTAATAATAATAGAAGAAATATTTTCCAAATTTGTTCAGGTGTTGTTGATGTTTTTGTTCTTGTCGTTGGATTCTTAATGGCCTATTGTTATGCGGCTAACACAATGAAATTAATATCCGATTAAGCGTAAGTGCCTCGACACACCGCAACACATCACTCTAAACACCAACCATTATAGAACGAGAACACCTTGAAGTACGCGTAAGTGAGAATGTAATGCATTACATGACACTTGTGGCATGCCACACAATTTGCATATGCCATCAATGGAACATTACGCACATAACATTCATACTGAAGACTTTTGTGGTTTTTTGCTCTGTTCTGTTCAGCCAAGACGCACGAATCAGCGACATTTTGAGGAAGTGTATCACAAGACATTTAAGGACCTGAGGTAAGAACAAAAGCAAAACAAAGACAAACAAATGTCACTTGAAATATGCCAAGGGAGGAGGAGGTGGGGGACGAAAGGAATACCAATTGGGGAGACTCGCCTGCCCCTTTGCACTCAACTTAAACCACATTCAATTTGCTTTCATTTGCATACTAAAAATGCACATTCTGTCCTTATTACACATTTAAGGAATTATGCAAATGTGGACCACTAAACCAACAGTACAGACCAGAAAAAAATGAAGCGAAAAAACGACCAAACCAAAGACGTCTCAAGTTAGTAAAGTATATTCACTTGTCAGTATGTGTTCACTTGATGCTACTAGCCAGCCGCCTTGAAGGCACATAGAATGCTGCTGAAAAAAAGCAAAACCAAATCGAAACCAAACTCCCCAAGAAACCGGCCAAACATTACCAGCATCGTCGTCATCGTCAACATCGTCATCTGTATGGGGGAGCGCTGCTTGGCAAGTAGACAAAGAAACAGGAATCATTTTCAAATTCCTGGCTAAAGTGAAAACAAATGGAGACATACTTGTGTACATCAACACAATTGTTTTACATTTTCCCTTGTAAAGTACACACAGCATTTTTGTTCTTGTTTTTTTTTTTCAATTTCTGCCACATCAACTTCAAGTTGATTCAACTAACCAACATCTTTGTTGTCCTCATCGTCGTCGTCGCCATTGTCTTCTGGAAATCTTCAAGCAAGCTATCAGTTGGTGGTGGAAGCTCACATCTAATTCGTTTTGTTTTTGGCCATAGAACCACAAGTGTTCTTCACAAACTATCCCAAAAGTGTAATGGTAATAAGAGAAAAAGAATGGCAACATATTGGCCACAACAAAAGTACGAATTGAAATTTTTGTTACAGTGGGTCACGGAGATTTGGTTTTCAAGGGAGTTAGAAGTTGTCTCTATTTATGGAGGGAACTTTTCATAAACTTCATAATAATTAGCTTGTATGTTGCTTATACTCTGAGATAGTTCTATACAAAATTATAGGCTCTCAGAGTGGAAAACTGGCCTCGCAAGAAAGTACCAATAATGAAGCGGGTCTATTAAATGGGGGTGCTATAAAACTAATGCCTATGTTGAAAATTCACAAGGAATCGGGAATGCCAAACTACGGTGGGGAATTTATGTTCAAACTCTTCTGAGACCATATAAAGGTATCTCTAACCTACAGGAAGACGAAATACCAAATAACATCTACCCCAGTGGAAAATGCGGCAATCGTCTTCAAAATACAAAAATTGGGGAATATGAGAGTCTATGCCAAAATTTAAACATATGCATAATTTTTTCTTCAAAAATGTTTTTCATCATATACGAACCCGTAATTCCATTTTACACCCCTTCGTTGAAAAATAAAGGGGTAGTTAGCATGAGGATATAGCCCATTTGATTGAAAGATAAGTTTTCCAAAATACCGAATGGGGGTCCCAAACATTAGATCCGAAACATTAATTTTTAGTGTGAAAATTTGATACAAGATACTGAATTACAGCTAATTCGGTGAAATTCAAAAATTTCCAAAATACCGAATAAGGATACGTCTAAATTGTCATAGAATATTTTTAAGGGTTGCAAACTGAAAGTGCTGATGCCTTTTAGAACTTTTTAGCTGTTCCCTGGCATTCCCAAGATTCTATGGAGAAAATCGGGAAGGCCAAATGCGGGGCGATGCAGTCGGACTGCAATACTGAAATCCGTAAAAAAATTGAGCTGTTTAAAAAATCAAGCTTGTCAAATACTCGATTTTTAACGACATGGATGTTTATCAAACATTGTCTGGCAATTACAATCACTTCGTTGGGAAAATGCTGCTAAAAACTTTCACATGGCGACTATGTCAATACTCAGACCTATACTGATAATTTTCAGTATAGAAAAACATGAGTCGATATTGCTAATGCTTTTCACAGCTTTATGTTAATTTCGGATGCTAAATTCAAAACATCGTAATTAGGGTATTATGCCATTGTGCATATGTTTGTAACAGCCAAAAAGAAAACGAGATAGACCCATGGTTCCTTTTGAGAATATGCACGGAATCACTTTCTAAGTCGATGTATACATGTCCGTCAGTCCTTCCGTCCGTCTGTCTGTCCATTTTTAATTGTAAACAATGTATAGGTAGCATTTATGATCCGAATGAGATGAAATTTGGTACGACTCTCTTTTTTGTCCCAAGGACGAAGCCTATTGAAATTGGAGAAAATCCATTCAAATTTTTATATGAATGGAGCACCAAACTGCACAGTGTAATGAAATTACTACAGGTTAAGGTCCGTGACGTTTCCTTGAAATCGTTTCAAATATAGATATAGCTCCCATATATATTTTCGTCCAATTGTATGTAAATGGTGCATCGAAGAGCCTACGTTTTTTTCCATATGCATGCAATTTGACAACGGGTATCGAATATACTATTGAATGTTTCTGTTGTTGTAGAAGCTTTTACTGCTGTGTATTTCTCCTTAATCTAGTGCTGCTCCAAACTCCAAATTTCAGAAAAACTGCGACTTATATTGGTTTTTTCCACAGTGTAGGTGGGGTTGGATGAGTGGGTTTGGCTGGACAGTTCAAATGGTATAGCGTGTCATATGGACCATTACCACATGCCGGGCGGATATTATTGACCGCGCCGTCGATTCGTGCCCGCATGCGACAGCTGCTCTTCACGGAGGATCGTATTCACACGACATTATCGAATTGTTTCCTCAACTGAGTCCGTGTGAATATGACACAATCCTGCTTGATAGGCCTGTTGATCTAGAGGCTCCCTTTTCTAACTTTAGAACTCTCTCTCCAGATCATGAAGATCCTTCCCACCATGCCCACGTGCCGGGTACCTATCCATTAGGTAATGATTTGGATGGCTACTTCTATAACAGCCAAGCAGGTATTGCATCGACAACATCATGTTGTTTTGAAGCACAGGGAGGATCTTCGTCTCCTCATGTAAGTGGTATATTGGAGTCACGAGGAAGCACCCTGTTGCAGTCCTCAGGGCGGCATTCTGGCTAGATTTAAGATTTTTCCACTGCGTTTCACTAAAATTAGCGGACCACACTGGCGCCGCATAGTTTATCACAGGCGGGTCTATTGTTTGGTATGTCATTAACAAGGTTTCTTTGTCAGCTCCCCAAGTGCAGTCGGCTAGCGACTTGAGAACCTTGTTTCTGCTCCTGATCTTATCGCAAATAGCTGTCGCATGCGCTGACGACTTATATAGGCAATCGACTGTGACCCCTATAACCTTGGGGTAGTTGGTGGTCGGAATTGTGGACCCATTGAGCTGAATATTAAAAGGTAGCCGCATCTCCGCTGTCCATGTGGTAAACAGTTCCGGAAATATCACCCCTCCTTGGGGAACTCCTTGTTTGACTCTACTAATGTTTTGGGGTAATTGGCAGGGATGGTCCGTGTGATGCATTTTTAGGTTTTCAACTGTCAAAAAGGTGTAAACGTCGAAAACGTCATATACCTGTATAAAATGTAATAAATGTAGTAAACGTCATTTATATCTAAATTTTTTTGAGAAGAAAATTTTGAAATTTTATATGGATTTGAGTAAAGCATGCGTAATTTCCAAATTGATTAATGGAAATAGCTATTTTGTCAAAAACTCAATGGGTTTGTATAGGTTTCCGACGTTTCTGACGTATGTATTATACGTCGGAAATGTATGTCATTTACGTCACTGTTTCTGACAGGCCATCTCTGGTAATTGGTGGTCGGAATTGTGGACCCATCGACCTGCACATTTAAAGGTAGTCGCATTTCCGTTGTCCATGTGCTAAACAGTGTGGCCGTTGATTTAGTGGCAGATATTTCCATATATCCACGAAATAGTGATTCAGCCTCTCGCAAATGTCATCTATTGTAGGTCCTGACGCCATGATTGTACAATCATCGACGTATGTTACGATCCTTACGCCGTCCGGTCTGCGTGGAATTCCAGAAAGGTAGAGGTTAAACAGTTCCGGAGATATCACCCCTTCTTGGTGAACATCCTGTTTAACTTTACTAATGTTTTGTGCGAAGGTTTGTTGAAATCGGTTTAAATTTAGCTCCCATATGCAAATTGTCCGTCCGATTTATACAAAAGGTGCAGCGAGGACCCTCACCTAACATAGAATATTAAATAGCGTATTGGATTGAAATCGGTTCAAGTTTAGATATAGCTTCCATATATATTTTCATCCGATGTCATCTAAATGGTTTACAAAGAACTAAAGTTTGTCCGATTGGGAGGAATTTGTGCCCAACGTTGCCACGTTGAACTTATAATAACGTGCATTGGATTTTGAGTAGCAAATGTCTCTACCAAAAATAACCAACATTGGTCTTTTTTTCTGAGTAGGCCCCATATAAGCATAACCCCAATTATTCGATATTTTTGGGAGGTTTGAGGTGTCAACTCTATCTACTATGTTTTATCTACAATGTTTTATTTATTATAAATCCTGTACCGGCATTTAAAAGGATGACGCTAAATAAATAATGGAACTCAATTCACCTAATCAGCAAAAACCACCCAGGAATGTCTCGCAAATTTCTACGAAAAATCTTAAGGGCTACATCTAAACTATTTTTTTGTAACTGAGCAATAACCATCTACATATGATCTACGATTTTCTCAAACAACAAAAATTCCACAGTAAATTCCTTAACTACTTAACGGCATCCTATTCAACACCAACCAAACCGCTGTCGTTTTCTAACAATTTCAGTTTGTCATGGTTCCAAAAAGTAAAGTATGTTTAAATATATTTCGTCTTCGTTTCCACATTATTTCGTTTTCTTCAAAATTTTTTTGTGGCCGAAGATTTTAGCGGTTAAATCTATTTGTTTAACAAGAAACAACGACTATAGAACTAGCAAATAGAAAAAAACAACAGCAACTACTACTCACTTCTGACACTGAAGTAGCAGATTACCCGGCAACATGAATATCATTGGAGAACAATTTCGTTTGTGGTAACAAAACGGAGACACAAACTAAATGGAAAATTTGCAATGGAAATTTCATGGGCTGTGTTGCAACATGCAGAGTTTACAATGTTAGGAGGATTTCTTCTTTTATTTTTTTGGAAAAGTGCAAAGCGACAAGGATGGAATAAAGAGACGAGAATGAAATTTTGGGTTTTCTCAAGTTTGCATTCAAATTTACATATGTTACTACTAAGTTCGGTAGGATACTCGAATAAAGTATCTTTAAGTCTGCTTGTAATGCATGTACGAGAGGCTTTGTATTGGTTGTAAGTATGCATTAGGCGAATTGTGGCCATGATTTTAAATGTGGAATTTATTTTGGAGTGAAGTGCTTAGCTTTGACAATTTGTTTGGGTTTTAAAGGTTTAGAAATAATTTTTTTAATGTGTTCCTATAAAATAGCATTGGAACAAAATAACTGCTTTCGAACTTAGGCGAATTCTTGTAGTAAGATTTATATGGGTTCTTAGCTGGCTTTTAAGAGAACTTTTGTTTCATAAGCCGAACTTAAAAAACTGTAAGGAAAGTAGTAAAGTCGGACTGGGCCGACTATATGATACCCTTCACCACTTTTGGTATATTCTACATATGTATTCTAACATATGTAGAATATATCTGAACCGATTTTAGGGAAACTTGCCAGAGACTAATGTATATTACATCAGTACGTTGTGTAAACCGGCCTAGCTATTGATCTTTTCACGAAGCTTAGCAACATCATTCTAGACTTAATTCAGTACCCTATACCAAAATTCGTGCACATCGAAAGATATATAGGGACTTTGGTGCACCAATTACATAAAATCGGACGAAAATATATATGGGAGCAATATCTAAATCTGAACCAATTTTCACGAAACCTAGCATACTTTATTATAGACGCAATTCAGTATGCTATGCCAAATTTCATGCAAAACGAAAGATATATAGGGTCTTTGGTGCACCAATTACCTTAAATCGGATGAAAATATATATGGGAGCTATATCTAAATCTGGACCGATTCTCACGAAACTTTGCACATATCATTCTAGTATCAATTCAGTACGCTATGTCAAATTTCGTGCAAATCGAAGGATATATAGAGCCTTTGGTGCACCATTTACATAAAATCGGACGAAAATATATATGGGAGCTATATCTAAATTTGAACCGATTTTCAAGAAATTTTACACACATTGTTCTAGACTTGATTCAGTTCGCTATTTCAGTTCGCTATTTCGTGCACATCGAAACATATATAGGTACTTTGGTGCACCATTTACCTTAAATCGGACGAAAATTTATATGGCAGCTATATCTTAATCTGGAACGATTTTTCCCAATTTCAATAGTGTTCGTCCTTGGGCCAAATAAGTGACCTATGCCAAATTTCATCCAAATCGGATCATAAATGCGACCTGTACTTTGTTCACAAAAATACATGGACAGACAGACAGACGGACGGACGTGCATAAATCGACTTAAAAAGTGATTCTATACATATTCTAAAAAGGAACCATGTGTCTATCTCGTTTCCTTTTGCCTGTTACAAACATATGCACAAAGACATAATACCCTGTACCACAGTGTGGTGAAGGGTATAAAGATTTAGAGGCGCCTCGGTCTTTCTCATCCAATTTGAAAGACCACGTTCGGCAATGTTGTCATCCACTTGATCTTTCTATCTTATTCGTGGCCTTCCCTATCTGCGTGATCAGCTCGTTCGCTTTTATATGCCTTTTGAGCTGGGGCATACTCATCCGATCTCACAACGTGGCCTAGCCAACGAAGTCTCTGCAGCACGATACGTCTGACTGTCTGTCGACGGTATAGCTCATGGTTCATTCGACGGCGATATTGACCGTCGACGCAGATCGGCACATAGATCTTTCTGAGAATTTTTCTCTCAAATACTCAATGAGCAGCCTCATAAGCTTGCGTAAGTACCCATGTTTCATAGCCATATAACAGCAAGGGTAGTTTCAGCGTCTCATTGAGCACGAGTTAGGTCTGGCGGGAATTGGTCTTGTTTCTAAACTGCTAACATAGGCCGAATTTCAAAACTAATGATATTAGTTTTATTTATGGCGGTACCAAAGTATATAAAATCTTTTACTACTTCGAAGCTGTTCCACAGTTGGTCCGAGTCTACTGGACGACTTGCGCGTTGATACCATCAGCTTGGTCTTCTCGCCGTTTACTGCCACACCCACTCTGAATGGATAGGGCTGTCGAATCCGGCTTCGTAGTCGACGAATAGGTGTAATGTGTCTATGTGTTGTTCGTGGGTCTGTTCCAGGATTTGGCGCAGAGTGGAAATCTTGTCAATGGTGGATTTGTCAGGTCTGAGGCCGCATTGGTGTGGTCCAATAATATCATTGAACATTGGCTTCAGTCGTTCACACAGCACGCTGGATAGCACTTTATATGCGGTGGGAAGGTGACTTATTCCTCTATAGTTGGCACATATCGTCTTGTCTCTTTTTTGCGCACGGGTCACAGGATGCTGAGGTTCCAATTCTTGGGCATGCATTCCTCTAGCCAAATTGTAATCCTCTTCACCGCTACTATTTGATACCAGAAGCATTTCAAATATTTGTCACCAGGTTTGTTTCTTTTTCTCTACAGGAGGATGTGTCTACCCCAAAGCCTTCGGTTTGGTGTTTTACTCGTTGGTAAAATTTCCGGACATCATGCTGATTCCTGTACATCTCGATTGGCTTACGCTCTCGTTTTTCTTGCATTTAAATATCATAGCAGAATTTTAATGTCATGGCCTGGGCAGCTGTACTAAGCTCTTTCTAGGCGCTCGTTAAATATGTCTGTCCGTCTTTGTCTTCCGTCAGAGCATGGACGCAAATAAAACTGATTTAGGAGAACTTCGCTTTTACACCGATTATAGCAATTCTACTCATCTACTGGAGTTAATCTGGAGACGAGGTTTTTTATTTTCCTTTTAACCATAAATCCGCAGCCAAATTCATGTTTCGTTTCATGACAGCTATAATACAGAGCGTAATCATCTGATTTACTTACGTCAGCCCCTTTCCATCGCATTTCCTGTAAGGCAATAATATCGGCTTTGTATTTCTTGAGTGCATCCGCCAATGCGAAAACGGCGCACATTCCGAGTACAGATTCGTAGATCGTGGTTCTTTATACGTTTGCGGGCTCGCCAACATTAGCGGGGTTTGGTTTTATGTTCGTTGCTTTTTGTTAATATTAATTTTTTCCGAGTGTGGCCAACTAACCCTACGCCTCAACCCTTGGTTCTCTGAAGAGATTAGATTCATAATTTAGTTCTATTCTAATTCACATAATTAATCTAATTCCGAAAAAATAAAACATCGGTTAACTCCCTACCGCATTTTTATTTGTTCCACATTCAAAGCCTACGACATCAATTGTCTACCTATAATTATCCGCAAGAATATAACACTTTAATATTATTAAATTATTGCGGAATATTATGATACAGGAGCGCGATAGAAGGTTGCCTAACCCATGAACAAAAAAGGAATGGACTCCATCAGCACTTCCATGAAAATGAAACAAAACTACTTAATGGCTCACATTTGTCTAAACTCGAGTAATTTATGGTTTTTACTCGAGTACGCACCACTCTATCCGACCAAGATGTTGGGCTGCTGTTTTGGTAGCTCCTATAAATTCTTAATGGCCAAGTGAATGAGTGAGTTGCAAAAGTTCTTGTATGTATAGACAGACAGGCACACGTTCCTTGTTGTTTTGCCTATTTCTCATTACCATCGTCACGTTTCTTTTTTGGCCAAGATGTCTGCCGCAGTTTTTCTTACCTGTCCCATTTGTCCATATGTATGGCAATAGACAGAGGAGCAGCACACTCATTTGCCTAGAAGGAGTAAGGAACAGTTGCAAAATCAGTGGGGGCCTCTTTGTTAGTCAGGATATTCTGAGTGATATTAATAAAGAAACTGAGAATCTTAATTTAATATATAAGTAGTTTTTACACACAAAAAATACGGAATGTCAGTTGGGAGTTACTTTTTTGGAATATTGGAATACTAACCACCAAGAATGCGGAATGGCTCTTTACAGCCGTTTCTTTAGCTAAATACTCCGAACATCATCAATATGTCAAAAAATGGACCGAGTATTTTATATGGGGGTATTTCAGAGTGAATCAAGATAGACCATTGGGAATTTCCCCTCAAAAATTCGGAATGTCAAATTTCAGACGCTTCGCTTAAACGTTCAAGAAATTCGTAAATGAAGGGATACGACTTTCCTGGGGCTATTCCAAAACATCAACCTCAGCTCGACTTCATATTGGGCCCCTAATTAAAAAAGTTCCTGTCTTACCGGATCCAATATTAATTCCCAACTATTTGTAATGTTACTCTCCACAAACATAAGAAGGCCCTTCTCTATTAAATCACCGACATAATTCACTTTTGTCCTAACCATTCACTTCCGGTCGTTCGTTCGCTGACTGGTTGGCTGGCACGTTAAGTAATGAGATATGTAAAGAAAAAGTTAAAATAACATCAGTTGTGTATGGTTTTCTTCTCAGGTTTTGATGGGGTTTCGTCGCTCGGTCGCTTGCTAGGTAGCTGTGTACAGAAACATACAAAAATAAAACCCCAAACAATACAAAAAAGGTTAAGAGTGAATAATGTTTACCATTTGCAGACACCTGTGATGCCTTTGCATCCTCGCATACAGCAACAACAACAACAACATTTTGTGGTAATGGTGATGAGGAGTGGGGCTGCGGTAGATGTTGGGGAAAGACGAACTAGGTGTAAGTTACACATTAAAACATTAAACCAAATAAAATTGACTGCAAGAGAAATTCTTAATAGCTATAAAGATATCTGCAAGACAGGGGCACTCAACCTTGGGAATAATTAAAGCAAAAAATAAATGGGTATTCTAGGAAAGGTGACCTTTAAAGATTTTGTTTGCAACGATACATTTGGGCAAAGGTTATTACAAAAAAAGTATTTTTTTTTTTTTTTTTTTTTTTTTTTTTGGAATATATTATGTTTTAATGAATTTTAGGAGAAATTTATTATCTACCAGATTAATGGATGTAAGCAATGTAATTTTTTAAATTATTTAAATTTTCTTGGAAAATTAATAAATTATGAGGATTTTATAAAGGATATTTCGCAACATTCGTATATAGGACATAAGACAAAGAAAGTATAGCATACAAAGGTTTACTATACGTATTTCCGATCAAAATGTTAGCTTCAAATAATTTGGAAAGCTTTAGCTTTAAATCTGAATGGTTTTCGAGTTTTTTTTTCCAGAAAAGTGAAAATTTGGAGAGAATATTGTTGCTGTAGCCCAAACAATTGAAATTTGCTCATTCCTTGTCATTCTTACAATTTGGTTCTCCATACGGAGTGTATATTAAGTTAGTTTTTTCCGTTTGTAACTCATTGAATTAATCATTTCTGTCCACATAAAGTGTCCATCTGTGTGTTAACCATTCTAGCCCCTAAACGAATTGAGATGAATCATCAAAATTTTGAATAGAGCTGTAACATGTCTGCAGGAATATCAAGATCGAAAATGGGTAATATCGCTCCGAAAAAATTTGGGATACTTATTTGCTATGAAATCCCTCTCCAAAAATCGGTCTATATTTTGGTGTAGCACTCATAGTAAGGTACCAAAAAATATGGCGAAAATGTTGGAGGTTTCAGCGCAGTTTTCTACCGAACTAGCTGCAATTTCGAATTTTGGATTCCTTCATAACAAAATTATTATTATTCGTCCCCCTTTGGAGGTAGTCCCCATAAAACCCTAGTTATATCCCTAACTACACTGTGGTACCTTTTGGTTCCTTGTGAGAATATACACAGAATCACTCTCTGAGTCGATTTATTCATGTCTGTCCGTTCCTCTGCCTGTCTGTCCATGTTAAATTGTAAACAAATACAGGTCGCGTTTATGATCCAAATTGGATGAAATTTGGCACAGGTCACATTTGGTCCAAGGACGAACAGTACTGAAATTTGAAAAATGTTAATGATTTTATGTGAATGATGCACCAAACTCTTAATATTTGTCCAATAGAGACACAATTTTATATGACGTACTAATTTTGATTCAGGTTGATGTATGCGAAATTTCGTTGAAATCGGTTTAGAGTTAGATATATGGTTTCGTCCGATTTTATGTAACTGGTGTGTTAAACTCCCAATATTTGTCCGATTGGGGCAAAATTTTTGCACCGCATACACAATCAGGTGTAGACTGATATATGCGAAGTTTTATTGAAATCGGTTCATATTTAGATTTAGCTGCCATATATATGTTCGTCATATTTTATCTGAATTATGAACCGAAACTCCCAATATTTGCATGATTGAGACAACATTTTGCACAACGTACTGAATTGGGTCCAGAATGATATATGCGATGTGTTTGTGCACAAACTCCCAATATATGTTCGATTTTATAATATTGCATATCGAATGCAATTGAGGCAAGAATAAAGTGTGTTAAGGTTTTTTTTTGAAATCGATACAAATTTAGATATAGGTCTTATATATTATTTCCCCCGATTTTAAGTAAATGGTGCACAAGAGCCTATGTTTAGAGTAATGTGTTTTAAAGTGGAAAACCCAAATGGTGTATGCAAATTTTGCTCAATTAGCTCCATGTGTTTATATGTAGCCCCCACACACAATTTTGCTCGATTTCATACAAATGGTACACCAAAGAATCTGTCCGTTTGACATGACATTTTTCATTGATTTCAGAACGGTATGTATATATAGGTTTTTATACCCTACACCATACTGTGGTACAGGGTGGTTCACCACACTGTGGTGAAGGGTATTATGTCTTTATGCATATGTTTGTAACAAGCAAAAGGAAACGATATAGGCACATGGTTCCTTTTGAGAATATGCATAGAATAATTTTTTAAGTCGATTTATACATGCCCGTCTGTCTGTCCATATTAAATTGTAAACAAAGTATAGGTCGATTTTTGATTCGAATTGGATGAAATTTGGCACAGCTTATTTATTGGCCAAAGGACGAACCCCATTGAAATTGGGAAAAGTCGGTTCAGATTTAGATATAGCTCTCATATTTATTATCGTCGCTTTAAGGTAAATGGTGCACCAAAGTACCTATATATCCTTTGATTTGTACGAAATTTGGCATAGCGTAGTGAAATAAGTCTAGTACGATGTGTGTTAAATTTCGTGAAAATCGGTTCAGATTTAGATATAGCTCCCATACACATTTTCGTCCGATTTAATTTAAATGGTGCACCAAAGCCCCTATATATCTCTCGATTTGCACGAAATTTGGCACAGCATAGTGAATTGAATCAGAAAATCGGTTCAGATTTATATATAGCTCTCATACATATTTTCGTACGATTTAATATAAATGGTGAACCCAGGACCCTATATATATATATATATATATATAACGATTTGCAAAAAAATTTGACTCAGCGTAGCCAATTAACTCTTGATTGATGTGTGCTAAGTTTCGTGAAAATCGGTTCAGATTAATATATAGGTCCAATATATATTTTCGTCCGATTTAAGATAAATGGTGCACTAAAGTCCCTATTTATTTTTCGATTTGCACGGAATTTTTCATTGTGTACTGAGATAGGCTTAGAATGATGTGTGTTAAGTTTCCTGAAAATCGGTTCAGATTTATATATAGCTCAAAAATATATTTTCGTTCGATTTAATGTAAATGGTGCACCAAAGTCCACATATATCTTTCGGTTTATACGAAATTTGACATAGCGTAAAGAATAAAGTCTAGAATGATATGTGTTAAGTTTCGTGAACATCGGTTCCGATTTAGATATTGCTCCCATGTATAAATTCATCCAATTTTAAGTAAATGGTACACCAAATACCAAAAGTAAGGCCTATTAACACAAACTTTTGCACAACGCACTGAAGTTAAAGTAACCTAGAGTGTGGATTTTTTTATTTTGAAATTTGTTCAGAGCTCCCATATGCATTTTCTTCCGATTTTAAGTAAATGATGCACCAATAACTTTTGAACTTTCTTTACAGGTTTAATGTTCACTTTATACAGTAAGGTAAAAAAACATCGGTCCGACCTTACATAAAAATTAAGCTACTAAAATTTGCTAAACATAATTCCATATTTTTATTTTTGTCCACTACATTACAAAAGGTTGTTCACACCTGCCGCTTTTTCAATATTCTTATTAAACGATATAGATAACAGCTGCCTACATCTATTTTAGCCATTTTCGACTTTCGAAACTTTTCTCCGTTGTTATAGACGAACTCCACAACATTTAAAGGTCAAAACTTTTCCGTTTGATAGGTTTATACCTATAAACAGAAGACAAAGGTTATTGCTCGAATGCGAAACGCAGAAAAAAATTATAAAAACAAAGAGTAGTGTTCTTAAGGTTAAATAGCTGTTGGTTTTGTTCGCTGTAAACGCAGTGGTCATGTAAAATCAATGAGCAAACGCAGAGAAAATGGAATTAAAACAAAACTTTGCAGACATTGCATTTAAAGCTCTATAATGCGTTGGATATTTATACCCTTCACCACACTGTGGTACAGGGTATTATGTCTTTGTGCATATGTTTGTAACAGGCAAAAGGAATCGAGATAGACCCATGGTTCATTTTGAGAATATACATAGAATCACTTTCCGAGTCGATTTACGCACGTACGTCCGTCCATGTACTTTTGTTAACAAAGTACAGGCCGCATTTATGATCCGATGTGGATAAAATTTGGCACAGTTCACTTATTTGGCCCAAGGACGAACCCTATTGAAATTGGAGAAAATCGGTTCAGATTTAGATATAGCTCCCATATATAGTTTCGCCCGATTTTATGTAAATGGTGCACCAAAGTCCCTATATGTCCTTCGATTTGCACAAAATTTTGTGTAGCGTACTGTATTGAGTCTAGAATAATGTGTGTACAATTTCTTGAAAATCGGTTTAGATTTAGATATAGCTCCCATATTTAGTTTCGCCCAATTTTAGGTAAATGGTGCACCTAAGTCTCTGAAAATCATTCGATTCGGTTTAGATTTAGATATAGCTCCCATATTTAGTTTCGCCCAATTTTAGGTAAATGGTGCACCTAAGTCTCTGAAAATCATTCGATTTGCACGAATTTTGGTATACCGTACTGAATTAAGTCTAGAATGACGTGTGCTAAGTTTCGTGAAAATCGGTGCAGATTTAGATATAGCTCCCATATATAGTTTCGCCCGATTTTAGGTAAATGGTATGCGAAGGTCCCTATATATCTCCCGATTTGCACAAAATTTGGCATACCGTACTGGATTGAGTCTAGAATGATGTGTGCTAAGTTTCGTGAAAATCGGTTCAGATTTAGATATAGCTCCCATATATAGTTTCGCCCGATTTTAAGTAAATGGAATGCCAAAGTCCCTACATATCTTCCGATTTGCACGAAATTTAGTATAGCGCACTGAATTGAGTCTAGAATGATGTGTGTAAAATTTTTTGAAAATCGGTTCAGATTTATATATAGCTCCCATATATTCACCCGATTTTAAGTAAATGGTGCACCAAAGTCCCTGAAAATCATTCGATTTGCACGAATTTTGGCATAGCGTACTGAATTCAGTGTAGAATTATGTGTGTAAAAGTTCTTGAAAATCGGTTCAGATTTGGATATAGATCCCATATATATTTTCGACCGATTTAATGTAAATTATTAAAAAAAGTCCATATATATCCTTTGATTTCCGTCAAATTTGGCATAGCGTAATTAATTGAGTGTATAATGATGTGTGTAAAGTTTTTTGAAAATCGGTTCCTGCTGAAATTAATACAATCCAACCTGTGACAACTTCCGTTGAAATCGGATCATATTTAGATATAGGTTCCATATCTATTTTCATCCCATTTTAAGTAAATGGTGCACCAAACTCCCCATGTTTGTAATATTGACATGAAATTTTACACGACGTACAAAATGGAGCATTTTGATATTTGCTTTAAATCGATTTACAAAATTTTGTCCCACTGTAACAAACGAATGACATATTTATGGATTGATCTAAGTCGGTTAACATTTAGATAAAGGTCATATATATTAGAGTATAAAATTTCATATCAATGGCCCTTTCGTTAGAATGCATTTGTTTAATATACCCATAGTGATGAAGGGTATCATGTAGTTGGCCCCGTCCGACTTTACTACTTTCCTTATTTTATTCGTAATTTTTCACTTAAAACAAAACTGAAGTCTTTAATTTCTGATTTTTTTATATATGCAAATTTTTCGGCTCGAGGTTATTGAAAAAAATTTGGTTCCGTTTTATTATTATATTTATTATGAAAATATTTCCATAATCATTCGCCATTAAGGATTACACAATTTGTATTTTTTATTTATTTTCAGTCTCTTGGAACTGAAAATCTCCACTAAATAATTTTTTTTTTAATTCTAGAAAATTATACATTAGGTCCCCAGGAAATAACTTGAAAGGCAATTGGTTTCAACGCCTGGACATCAATGCTGTGAGAAGCCAATAACTTAATTATTTGTTGGATATTAGAAGATTTCTACAAATAGAAAAAATATATTTCAAAATCCATGCACTTTGTAGCTTGAATTTCTTCAAGTATTTCAACTTACCAATGCTTCTTCGACCAGTGGCTTAAATTCCGCACTTCTCAGTGCTCTGTAGAAATTTGCAAAATTTGCATTTTTCATGTATTTATCGGTAATCATATGCTGATATTCTGGTCGTGGCAACTCTCTTAATATTTCCTCAACGAATGATGTAAATGAACCCAAAGGATGCTCTTGATAACGATGTTGATGATGACCGCTGGCCATGGTAGCCTGAACGCTGCCACTAACAGTGTTCAACTGGTCATCGTTTGCCCTTAGCATATTGAGCTTAGAGTCCAAAAGTACAATGTCCACTAATGACTGTTGCTCCGCTGAGGCAAGAACGGCATTGCCACCGCCATAGCCATGGCTGACATCGTCAGCATACTCCAATGCATCTAATTGTGGTCTTTTGTGTGCGAGCACTTTTCTGATCCTGGCATGCAAAGCCCGTGGACGCATGGCCACTACTACGTTGTCAGTGCCGGTGGTGGTTAGTGTATTAGTGGGTATTCTGTCCATTCCATTATCATTAACCGTTGATGATGTTGCTGTTTCATCATCCTGCAATGATGCTGATGGTATTCCCGCCGTTGATGATTCCGGCATTTGGTTCTTCGTCTCCGTCGTTGTTGCATTAATGGTCATATGCAGAAAATCCAATACGGAGATAATTTCGGGTACATCAAGTAACTGTTTTTGCAGGCGTGTAAAATCATTACTTCGCAAATATTTTAGGGCCGTACGAAAACCTCCGTCGATCACATAGTGTTTGGCCACAATAGCGTCTATTATTGCAGCGGGTATTAAGTGCTCGAAATCTTTCAGTTCATTCACAATTTCTGGTGAGATAGTAGCCGATTTTATATTGCAATGCGTAGAACATAGTGGCGGTGGTGGCGGTGCAGTAACTGGGTCATATGCATGGGCAACTGCAAATAGTAGTATGGACGATAATAGAATTTTTAAATGCGTTATCATTTTTTGTTTTCAATATTGTTTTGCTTTGTTTTTGTTTCTTATTAAACCGTTGCCTCGTTCTCAGACCGCTAATGCGTCTTCAATGAACGCTCAAACTAAACTGATGACAAACGACCGAATTGTGGATTTACTCACTAATTTATGGGTGAAACTATAACAAAAGACTAAACACACGATATGGTTTGAATCTCTCTTTTTTCCATTTGCTCTTTAAGGAGACTCTAATTACCAGTTTCTACCTGATGACAGAAAGGATGGAAGTAAACGATACCTCTCGGGATATCAATGGTGTGTGTTGTTGTTAATTTTCGGAAGGCAAAAAAACTTCTGTTATTTTTGGATTCTTCTTTTATTTTTGGATTCTAAGAGAAACACAATCTCTCTCTTCAATTGAATAGTTTTGCGTTCATTTGCGTTATTTTATTTCTTATCGCACATGTGTTTTTTCATTTGTCAGCTAGAATAATTTTTTTTCTTTGTTATACACAAAACATATTTACGATTTGTTTACATTTGAGAATAGAATGACCATGACGAATCTGCTGACCAGATGTATTTAAATCGAAAGAAACTAAAGCAGAACTATTCGTTCATGGAAGACGTCATTATAAAAAATCTAAGCCGAGATAAAAGACAAAAAAACTAGTAAGGAAAGATCATAAGTCGGACGTGGCCTTCAACACTTTGGGTACATACAATATCCTATAGAAAGAAGAGACATAGTATCTTTGCAAGTCCGTTCAAATTGAATTGGGAAAAATTAAATTTGTAATCTACGTAGACAGAAAATTTAGATTTAATCCAAACTTTGCACATCTTATTATTTCTTCCAAACTTAGTTTAAATTCGAAGATGGGGAATATTGGTCCACTCCTTCTGGAACCTCCACACAGCGGCTAGGTCTAAATGCGGCTATAGTTCATTATCAAACCTTACGTTCTAATTTGTTATCTCCGATAACCGATATTCAAGAAACTAAACAAACCTCATTCTAGGTTTGCTTAGATTCGTAGAAATCGAAAGACACATACGAATTTTGGTGCAACATTCACATTGAATCGGTCGAAAATATATATATATATATATATATATATATATATATATATATGTGAGCTATATCAAAATCTGAACCGATTTTCTGATTCAGCATTCTAGACTTAATTTAGTACGCCATGCTAAATTTCCTAAAAGTCGAAATATATATAGGGGCTTTGGTATACCATTTACATTAAATCGGACGAAATATATATGGGAGCTATATTTAAATCTGAACCGATTTTCTCAGAACTTAACACACATCATTCTAGACTGAATATAGTATGTCATGCCAAATTTCGTGAAAATCAAAGAATATATAGGAACTTTAGTGCACTATTTACATAAAATCGGACAAAAATATGTATGGGAGCTATATCTGAACCGATTTTCTCGAATCTTGGCACACATCATTCCAGACCTAATTCAGTACTCTGTACCAAATTTCATGCAAATCGAAAGATATATACAGACTTTGGTGCCCCATTTACCTTAAATGTGATGAAAATATTTATGGGAGCTATATATAAATCTGACCCGATTTTCTCGAAACTTGGCACACATCAGTACGCTATGCCAAATTTCGTGCAAATCGAAAGATATATAGGGACTTTGGTGCCTATATCGGACGAAAATATATATGGGAGCTATATCTAAATCTGAACCGATTGTCGCCAATTTGGGGGCTGTCCGAAAAAATGAACCTGTATTCATAAATTTTTGTGGAGAGATTTGGTACCTATTAAGAACTCAAAATACTAAAATACAGCTATTTCGGCGGAAAAATACCATCAAACCACCAAAATATTGAAAATTGGTAGATACCGTTATATGGGGGCTACCAGAAAAAGTGAACCTATATTTAAGAACTCAATGTAGCAAATTTCAGCGAATTCGGTTGAAAACGCGCTTAAGAACCCCAAATTACCGAAAATTGGAGGGTACCCTTATATGGGAGCTATGCCTAAACGTGGACCGATATATCCCATCTTCGAAAAAATTTTGGCGATCTATCTCTATTCGTTTAGACGCTAGAGGGATTACAGCAGACAGAGGGACAAGGCTATATCGTCATAGAATTTTACGCTGATCAAGAAAATATATGCTTTATAGGGTCGAAAATGATTATTTCGATGAGTTACAAACGGAAAAACAAAATTAATATACCCTCCACACTATTATGGAGGGTATAAAAATAGGATGTCAATCACCATTTGTATTAAGTAGAGCACAATTGTGTACGGGAGCTATAAGTAAATCTGAACCGATTCAACAAAACTTCACAGACATCAAACTGGACTTAATTCAGCACGCTGTGCACAATTTTGTCTAAATCGATCAAATATTGAGAGTTTTGTACACCATTTGAATAAAGTCGGACGAAACTCTACATGTCAGCTATATCTAAATCTGAACCAATTTCAATAAAACTTCACAGGCATCAAACTGGTCCTAATTCAGTAAGCAATGCAAAAATTTTCTCAATCGGACAAATATTAGGTGTTTGGAGCAGCAATTACATAAATTCGGACGAAATATATGGGAGCTAAATCTAAACCGATTTTCTCCAATTTCAATAAGGTTCGTCCTTTGTCCAATTTTTTTCTATGAAATATAGGACTTTATTTAACATGCTTCGGAATAGGCACCGTTTTGTAGTATGATTTATTGCCATTTTAAAGGTAACTTCATAATGCATGGCTCATAAAAGTTCAGTTCTCTATTTGCAAAATCTCTAGTAGTTGATTTTAGCAATCCTGCGTAGATACCAATTTTTATCATTAAATAAATTTTGCAATGTTAGAAAAAGATGATAAACGCTTGGTGTCCTGACTCTATGACGGATGCATTAAAACTTCCCAACCAAGCTCCTAAAGTTTCTGGCGAGACACTGTAGATGTGTGTGGCCTAGCGTTGTCATGGTGGAACACAACACCTCTCCTGTTGTCCAATTCTGGTCAATTGATATCATCAAACGGTACAGTTGTTGACAGTAGATATCAGAATTTAGCGTGGCCATATGGAAGCACCTCATAATAAATAATCCCCCTCCAGTCCCACCAATTGCATATCAGAAGCTTCCAGGTCGTTAGACCGTTTGAGGTGCTTCACCGATCTTTGACCACGATCGTTTTCTCTTCTCCAGGCCATGGCTTCGCAGATGGAATTCCGATCCATCCTATTTTTTCTGTTAATTGATGTGGCACCCAAACTTGGAGCTTATTTTTGAATCCAGCTTTGTGTAAATGGTTTAAAAACGTTTTATAACTGAGTTTTAGCTTCTGGGCGATGTTACGACTGCTAATATGCCGGTCAACTTCGATAATTTCTCCCATATTATCGACATTTTCGACTACCGGTCTAATGGATTTAGTTTTCCCCAACCAATGACTTGTGCCTAATTTCATCCAAATGTTATCATAAATTCAACTTGTTCTTTGTTCGCAAGAATACATAGAATCAGAAAGTGATTCTATGCATATTCTTAAAAGGAAAGGAATCAGCTCCTACAGCAATTTTCCATCTTGAACTTCTGTAATTTAGAACATTCTCTGCAGGGTATTAAACAAATAACTCTAACCTCTGTTTTGGACCGGGTTATGCAACGCTGTTGCTGTCCGTAAGTGCGGCTAACGTTTCTTGACTGTATCTGAGGAAATTGTGTATAAAAAGGTCAATTCTACCGTTGCTTCTGATTTATTTGACAAGATAACCATCCTTACCAGTCTAGCCATTTCTTCTGCGTCTTAGGCAGCATCATGGTCAACAGAAGGCCTTGGTCCGTGGTTCGAGGACGCCTTCCCTAATTTGATGCAGTTAGGAGACATAACTGCTCCTGCACCTCCAACGACAAATGTTCTGCCTTTTCACATAGACCCAGTAGATTTACGAAAATTTTAAAGACTTTTTGTAAGGCAACTACTCGCTCCTCTGGAGGTTCAATCCAATTCCGAGAATTTGCCACTGGGTTAAATATGTAGGACTAGTGATGTACAATGAGAGCTTTGTATTGAAAACGTCAATGCCGAAGGTACCCCAATGCCGACGCTGCCCATTATCCCCTAATTCCATATAGCAAATTATTGCCACTTCCGTAAGAAAATTCGGCATTCGGCGGGAACATATCAAAAATTGGACCCATATTGGACCATGTCCTTCAAAAATCCTTTATACTAAATTTCAGCCACATCTGTGGGAAAATGCGGCTAAAGCCTTTAAACTACCGAAAAATGGTCGGACCCGTTGCATGTGATCTATACCAAGTCGTAAACCGATATTGATATTTATACCCTTCACCACACTGTGGTACAGGGTATTATGTCTTTGTGCATATGTTTGTAACAGGCAAAAGAAAAGGAGATAGACACATGGTTCCTTTTGAGAATATGCATAGAATCACTTTCTAAGTCGATTTATGAATGTCCGTCTCTCTGTCCATTTTAAATTGTAAACAAAGTACAGGTCGCATTTATGATGCGAATTGGATAAAATTTGGCACAGCTAGTCTATTTGGCCCAAGGACGAACCCTATTGAAATTGGGAAAAATCGGTCACAGATTTAGATATAGCTCCCAAATATATTTTCGTTCGATTTCATGTATATGGTGTACCACAGTCCCTATATATCTTCCGATTTGCACGAAATTTGGCATAACGTACTGAATTGAGTCTAGAATAATGTGTGTAAAATTTCTTGAAAATCGGTTCAGATTTAGATATAGCTCCATATATATTTTCGTCCGTTTTCATGTAAATGGTGTACCAAAGTCCCTATATATCTTCCGATTTGCACGAAATTTGGTATAGCGTTCTGAATTGAGTCAAGAATAATGTGTGTAAAATTTCTTGAAAATCGGTTCCGATTTAGATATAGCTCCCATATATATGTTCGACCGATTTAATTTAAATGATTCGATATATCTTTCGATTTCCACGAAATTTGGCATATTGTACTCACTTGAGTCTAGTATGATGTGTGGAAAATTCGGTGAACATCGGTTCCGATTTAGATATAGCTCCCATATATATTTTCGACCGATTTGATGTAAATGGTGTACCAAAGTCCCTATATATATTTCGATTTCCACGAAATTTGGCATAGCGTCCAGACTTGAGTCTAGAATGATGTGTGTAAAATTTCTTGAAAATCGGTTCAAATTTAGATATAGCTCCCATATATATTTTCGACCGATTTGATGTAAATGGTGTACCAAAGTCCCTATATATATTTCGATTTCCACGAATTTTGGCATAGCGTACTGTCTAGAATGATGTGTGTTAAATTTCGTGAAAATCGATTCAGAGTTAGATATAGCTTATCCAATTTCATGTTAATTACCTTTTTAATATACCCATAGTGGTGAAGGGTATCATATAGTCGGCCCCGTCCGACTTTACGATTTTGCTTACTGGTTTTTGGTACGAAGATTTGACATGTGTACGAAGAAGGTTGAAAATGTACCCAAACGTCCAAAATACCGAATAATTGGTGTACCATGGTGGATACGCGGAAACTTGAGAAAATATTAATAATGTGTGTGGGGCAATTTTCTTCTCAATGAAAAACCAAAATAAGAAATTAGGTCGATTTCGATGATACACGTGTCCAAACTACAAAAAATACTAACATTTGACATGTAGTTTTATATGTAGCATATTCCAAAAAGAGTGGGCCAAATTTGATAATTTTTAGTTGGCAGATTTTCTATCTAGTGAGAATACATAATACCAAACCAATTCAGGTAAAAAGCGTGCCAAAAGTCTACAATACTGAATATTGCCAGCTCTATCGACCTTAGATATAGCCAGTTCTATCGTGATTTTAACAGGCATATGGTCTGACAGTTCGAAATGGGATTTTATTTTGGTCAAAAATATATGTACTTTATGGGTCTCCGGTGAATATTCACAGGTATGGCAGATGGAATGACAAATTTAATATGAACCTCACCTTTTAGTTGGGCATCGCTTTCAATACTGACATTTCGAGAAAAACGCATTTAAAGTTTGTATCTATGCACACAAGGGGGGTTCTCACATTAGATTCACATATCTCAGACAATATTTGTCCGATGGAAAATAACCCTTTAAAGTAAATACTAAAACAGATAGTAATATATTATTAGAGTATATTTCTTATAGTTTTTGTTAACGTTATAATATTTAACATTTCCATTCACATATATACAATTCTTAGATTCGTATTCCTATGATTAATTGCATTAATCTACAAAAAGTTATGAATGCCATTTTATCATAATGGACTCAGAAACAAACAAACAAACAAGCAAGCAAAAACAAAAAATACAACAACAGTAAGAACAGAAAAACTACATGGCAGTTATGTATTGATGAAGGGTTTTAATAATTCATACATTGAAAAACTTTTAATTTCCTTTCAAATTCAATCATAATAAAAATTGGCAACAGCAAAAAAAAAAAAACAAAAACATCTACAACGCCATAACCCACACTATCAACGGAAATATGTACACGTACACATTCACACATTCATTTATACCGTATATATATATGCACGTATGACGGATTTGAAGAAGATTCCATTGAATGAATATTCATCCATTCATCAGCATTGGAAATTGTGATGATTTCAAAACATGACCATTATTCAACAAGAGTACAAACTTTGAAATGGCTTGTGGACATGCGGCGAGAATAAGAGTGAGTTTGGGCGGGTCGTTTGTCATGAATATGAACTGAAAGAGGAGATTTCATTAACGTGCTATAACCTCCACTCTTAACCCCATCCTATTTTCAAATTAACGCATACTCATAAATTGGACACCAGAAAAATAGTACTCTGTATTCAGTGTGGGGTGGGAGAGGGTTTCATTCTCTTTTTCTCTATTTTTGTTTGGCAATGACAGAATTTCATTTCTCTCTATGAGTGAATGTGCCTGTGTGTGTGTTTTTGTCTTCCGTTTAGACAGTTGTCAAAAATGGCCTCAGGACTTAAATGACCAATTTTTGCCGTTTTTTTTTTTTTTTTTGTTGCATTTTGTTTTTGTTTTGCTGCCTATTTCTTTGCTATGGAAATGTGGGTCCCATAACATAGAACAAAACAAAAAAAGTAATATTGAAACTGTAGTCGTATTTACTGGATAGGAATGACTTGGTTAGTTGGAATTTTTCAGTTAAGAACATTTGCATAAAACTCACACTATCTGGGGCAGGTCTTGTGGAACGGTTGTAACGACAGCCTGTCGAAAATAACTAGAATTCAAAACTTAGGAAACATTTTTGCCATGACATTGGTGTATGAAATAATAGAATATCGTTTTTGTGTTTTACTTATTGTTGTAGTTTTTTTTTTAACAAAAACTGGTAAATTGATATCGCGTGGTAGTCTCATTTACATATAGGGATTTTCAATGAAGGCTAGATACTCCATGGGCGAAAAGAAGAATAATTTCAATTGTTTCCAAAAATAACGCCTATTATTGGCCGTTACAAATATTCTTTAAAAAATCCTTTAAAAAACCATAAAGGAAAGTAGTAAAGTCGGACTGGGCCGACTATATGATACCCTTCACCACTTTGGGTATATTCTACATATGTATCTTAACATATGTAGAATATATCGGAACCGATTTCAGGGAAACTTGCCAGAAACTAATTTATATTACATCAGTACGGTGTGTCAATCGGCCTAGCTATGGATCTTTTCACGAAGCTTAGCAACATCATTCTAGACTTAATTCAGTACCCTATACCCAAATTCGAGCAAATCGAAAGATATATAGGGACTTTAGTGCACCAATTACATAAAATCGGACGAAAATATATATGGAAGCTATATCTAAATCTGAATAAATTTTCACGAAACTTAGCACACGTCATTCTAGTCCTAAATCAGTACCCTATGACAAATTTCGTGCCAATCGAATGATTTTCAGATATTTTGGTGCACCAGTTACCTAAAATCGGATGAAAATATATATGGGAGCTATATCTAAATCTGAACCGATTGTCACGAAACTTTGCAAACATTATTATAGACGCAATTCAGTATGCTATGCCAAATTTCGTGCAAATCGGTGCACCAATTACATTAAATCGGATGAAAATATATATGGGAGCTATATCTAAATCTGAACCGATTTTCAGGAACCTTAACGCACATCATTCTAGACCTAATAATTTACTCTGTTCCAAATTTCGTGCAAATCGAAAGATATATAGGGTCTTTGGTGCACAAATTACCTTAAATCGGATGAAAATATATATGGGAGATATCTATGTATGAACCGATTTAGATATAGCTCATCATTCTAGGTATAATTCATTACGATATGCCAAATTTCGTGCAAATCGAAACATACATAGGTACTTGGTGCACCATTTACATTAAATCGGACGAAAATATATATGGGAGCTATATCTAAATCTGAACCGATTTTCAGGAATCTTAACACACATCATTCTAGACATAATTAATTACTCTGTGCCACATTTTGCGCAGATCGAAAGATATTTAGGGACTTTGGCACACCATTTACCTTAAATCGGACGGAAATATATATGGGAGCTATATCTAAATCTGGACCGATTTCCAAGAAACTTAAGACACATCATTCTAGACGTAATTCATTACGATATGCCAAATTTCGTGCAAATCGAAAGATATGTAGGGACAATGGTACACCATTTACCTTAAATCCGACGAAAATATATATGGAAGCTATATCTAAATCTCGACTGATTTCCCGGAAATTTAACACACATCATTCTAGGAATAATTCATTACGCTATGCCAAATTTCGTGCAGATCGAAAGATATTTAGGGACGTTGGCGCACCATTTACCTTAAATCGGCCGAAAATATATGGGAGCTATATCTAAATCTGTACCGATTTCCAGGAAACTTAACACACATTATTCTAGACCTAATTAATTACTCTGGGCCAAATTTCGTGCATATCGAAAGATATTTAGGGACTTTGGCGCACCATTTACCTTAAATCGGACGAAAATATATATGGAAGCTATATCTAAATCTGGACCGATCTCCAGGAAACTTAAGACATATCATTGTAGGCTTAATTAAGTACGCTGTGCCAAATTTCGTGCAAATCGAAAGATATATAGGGACTTTGGTGCACCATTTACCTTAAATCGGACGAAAATATATATGGGAGCTATATCTAAATCTGAGCCGATCTTTCCCAATTTCAACAGGGTTCGTCCTTGGGCCAAATAAGTGACGTATGCCAAATTTCATTCAATTCGGGTAATGAATGCGACCTGTACTTTGTTTACAATTTAACATGGACAGACAGACGGACGGACAGACGGCCTGACGGACATGCATAAATCGACATAAAAAGGGATTATATACATATTCTCAAAAGGATCCATGGGTCTATCGTAATTCCTTTTGCATGTTACAAACATATGCACAAATATATAATACCCTGTACCGCAGTGTGGTGAAGGGTATAAAAAACCAAATTACAAAGGATTTGGTTGAAAAACGCGCTCAAGAACCCCAAAATACCGAAAATTGGGGGGTACCCTTATAATTTATAGTGGAGAGATTTGCTACCTAATAAGAATTCGACGTACTAAATTACAGTCAATTCGGTCGAAAAATACGATCAGAACCCCCAAAATACCAAAAATTTGGGGGTACCGTTATATGGGGACTACCAGAAAAATTGGACCTATATTTATAATTTTTAATGGAGTAATTTGGTATTCAATAAGAACCCAATGTACAAAATTTCAGAGAATTCATTTATAAAACGAGCCCAAGAACCCCAAAATACCGAAAATTGTGGGTACCCTTATATGGGGACTATCCGAAAAAAATTGACCTATATTTATAATTTTTAGTAGGGGAATTTGCTACCCAATAAGAACTCAAAGTAGCAAATTTCAGCGAATTCGGTCCAAAAATGCGATCAAAACCCCCAAAATACCGAAAATTGGGGCTACCCTTATATGGGGACTATCCGAGAAAATGGACCTATATTTATAATTTTTAGTAGGGAGATTTGCTACCCAATAAGATCTCAAAGTACCAAATTTCAGCGAATTCAGTTAAAACCCCAGGAAATATACCCTCTAAAACATTCACGCCATTTATAGACCCAGGAAATGTACTCTTTAGAAAATTTAAGCCTTTTATGGGCCCTGGAAATTTTTTCTTTAAAAAATCTTGGCCTTCCAGAGCTTTGGAAAATATTCTTTAAAAAATCCACGCCTTATATGGTCCAGAAAAATATTCTTTAAAAATCTTCGCCTTATATTCACCTTTGAAAAAATATTCTTTAAAAATCTACACTGTAACAATAGCGAGATATTTTACCAAGTTCCAAATTTCACACACACACACACTTACATACATATTTTTTTACAAAAGTAATCGCCATAGTACAATTGTCATGTACTACACACCCAACACAATCGTCGTCGAATAAAGTAATATGTGTGGGTGTATGTACGTATTTTTGCGGGATGCTGCAAAGTACTGAAGTACTGGCTTGGGAACTCAAATAGAATAGTCAATGATTTCATAGTTGGTACTAAAATCAAATCACCGACCATAACATCGTATTGGCATACATAATCCTGTTTGGCCTTCGCGTAAACATTTGGTCGGCCGCCGCTCTTTAGTATTCTTCTTTTTTATCTAAACAATATTCAAATTTTCTATCGAAAAATATTCAAATTTTTGTTGGCCCAAAACTATGAAACACGAACATTTGAACTGGACAAAGAGTAAAATAAACAATGCCAACAATTTCAGTATTTTGTTTGGGTGGGTGTGTGCGTGTGAGCAAGTGTTCGCGGAGGAAAGTGAGTGAAGCTGGTTACAATGTCTGCTTGTTTAACTGTGACACTAGGCAACATTATATGTTGGTACGCAAGTGAATTGAAAAAATATTTTTTTCGAGGACCATTACAGGCGTGAATTTTTGATGAATATATATTTTTAGGCTACCATTTAGGACCTTGGCAAAACAAATTCTTAAAAATTTCACGACTCCTTGAAAAAAATATTCTTCTAAAAAATCACGTTTTCTTGAAAAACATATTTTTTAAAAATCTGCGCCATCTATAGGCCAATAAAATAATTTTCTTTAAAAAAACCCACGCCTTCTATGGGCCTTAGAAAAAATATTTATTAAAAAATGGACGCCTTAAATGGGCTCTAGAAAAAATATTTATTAAGAAAAAATGTTCTGTATGTGGTACATTTGGATAGACAAAAAAATCGAGAATTCCACAAAAGAACGAAAATGTTTTTAATAGGAAACATTGAAATATTTCTTCTTGTTATTATACCCTTCACCACACTGTGGTACAGGGTATTATGCCTTTGTGCATATGCTTGTAACAGGCAAAAATAATCGAGATAGACTTATGGTTCCTTTTGAGAATATGCATAGAATCACCTTCTGAGTCGATTTATGCATGTCCGTTTGTCTGTCCGTCAATTTATTTGTGTGAACAAAGTACAGGTTGCATTTATGATCCGATTTGGATAAAATTTGGCACATGTCACTTATTTGGTCCAAGGACGAACCCTATTGAAATTGGAGAAAATCGGTTCAGATTTAGATATAGCTCCCATATATAGTTTCGTCCGATTTTATGTCAATGCGGTACCAAATTCCCTATATATCTTGCACGAAATTTGGTATAACCTACTGAATTAGCTCTAGAATGATATGTACTAAGTTTCTTGAAAATCGGTTCAGATTTAGATTTAAGGTAAATGGTGTACCAAAGTCCCCATATATTTTTCGTTTTGTACGAAATTACTGAACAAGGTTTAGAATGGTGTGCGCTAAGTTTCGTGAAAATCGGTTCAGATTTAGATATAGCTTCCATGCATAGTTTCGTCCGATTTTCGGTAAATGATTTGCACGAATTTTGGCATAGCGTATTGAACTAAGTCTAGAATGATGTGTACACCTCCTATATATTTTCGTCCGGTTTTAAGTAAATTGTGCACTAAAGAACAAAGTACATGTCGCTTTTATGATCCGATTTGAATGAAATTTGGCACATGTCACTTATTTGGCCCAAGGACGAACCCTATTGAAATTGGAGGAAATCGGTTCAGGGTAAGATATAGCTCCCATTTATAGTTTCGTCCGATTTTAGGTAAATGGTGCACCAAACTCCCAATATTAATCCGATTGTGACAATGACAATGTATGCCAAGTATGTATCCCATATATAGTTTCGTCAGATTTTATGTAAATGAAGCATGATTTAGGTCTAGATTGATGTATGTCAAGTTTTGTTGAAATCGGCTTAGATTTAGTTATAGCTCCCATATATAGGTTCGTCCGATTTTATGTAAATGGAGCACCAAACTCCCAATATTTGTCCGATTGCGACAAAATTTTGCACAGAGTACTGAATGAGGTCTAGATTGTTACATGCCAAGTTTTGTTGAAATCGGTCTACATTTCGATATAGATTCCATATATAGTTTCATCCGATTTTAGTTAAATGGTGCACCAAACTCCCAATATTAATCCGATTGAGACAAAATTTTACACAGAGTATTGAATTAGGCCCAGATTGATGTATGTCAAGTTTTGTTGGAATCGGTTTAGATTTAGTTGTAGCTCCCATATATAGTTTCGTTCGATTTTATTTAATTGGAGTACAAAAGAGTCAAATTTAGGGCGATTGGTACAAAATTTTGCATACTGAAGTAGGTCCAAATTTATGTATGTGAAGTTTTGATGAAATATGTTCAGATTTCGATATCGCAACCATGTATATTTTCCTCCGATTTTATGTAAATGGTGCACCATACTATAGATGTTTGTCTGATTTTAACAACATTTAACACAGAGTACTGAATTATGTCTAGATTGATGCATGTCAAGTTTTGTATTGAATTTTGGGTCGAGATAAATTTTGTACAGCGCACTGTGTCCATTTATATATAGATCTTTACATATAATCGTTTTGAAAAAACTCCACTTAAAAGGTGGTGTACCTATAAGCATTTTGAGAGTTTTGTCATTAAAAAAATGGGATTGCCATCCGAGCTTTAAATAACAATATCTCTAATAATTTTCTATTGAGACATGAATAAAGTTTTAGTAAAACATAAAAAAGAATTTCTCTTTTACATATTTTTTTTACACATGGCAATCCTATCATGAGGTTTTGCCTCCCCTTTCACACAAACGTACAACAAAATCCCTTTACATTCGGTGTTCGCACCATTTTGCAGCCCAAATCCAATCCCATTTTCCTTCTATTCAACACCTGTAGCACATAACATTCCACCAATAATCCAAATTTCCTCTTGAAATGGTTATTGTTTGCTATTTTAATGTTTGACCCGGGGGCCAAGGAAAAGTAACCAACAAAAAAAAATCAATATGACCAATGCATACATTCCGGGGCACAACAGCATCATCATCAGCTTGTTTAATTTCACCCATCCCATTTTTTAAACGAATGCGAGTGGTCTAACATAACAAGTAAAAGAAGAAAAAAAAAAATAAAAAAGTTCTGTCCAAAAAATAAAATCGAATTCCCCTTTGAATATATGCAAATATTCAAATAAGTTTTAAGATATTTTTACCATTGTGGATTGTGAGTGTGTGTGTGTGTGTGAAAAGTGTCCCAACATTTGGGTGTTCAATCATTGTGACTCCACCAATCAAGAGGAAGAAGAAGAAGTAGAACAGCATAAAAGGTACATCATGTACATAGAATAAATTGTTGCCGGAAATAAAATGTTTGTTGCAGTAACAAAAAAGTATGTATGTTTAATATTGGGGGTAGGAATAAATGCATATTTCAAAAAAATAATAAAGTACCAATGTTGAAAAAATGAAGAATTTCCGTAAACTAAGAATTTTTCAGTATTAGATGCATACCGTTCCATATAATGCCATTAACTCGATTTGAGCTTTTTTTAAACATACACGTCTGCTAAAATCACTTCAACTTCGGTAGGAGCTCAAGTCTAAATATAGGCCATATCAGTTCACATTTAAACATGGCCCGATATAAAATTAACTTCATCATTTGCGGCATTTTCAGTGTTTTAATCACTTACTTACTTAGCTGGCTTGAGATAGAACATTTGTTCCATAAGCCGAGCTTAAACCAGTAAAGAAAGTAGTAAAGTCGGGCGGGGCCGACTATATGATACCCTTCACCACTTTGGGTATATTCAACAGATAAATCCTAACAGACGTCGCATTTTTAAAGAACAAGCAAAATGAAATTGGATCCATAAACATGTCATTCTGCAACCTATGCTAATTTTTTCATTTGGTCAGATAAACAAGCTATATCTAAATCTGAACCTATTTTCACGAAACTTAAAACACACCATTCTAGACTTTGGTGCACCATTTACATTAAATTGGACGAAAATATATGTGGCAGCTATATCTAAATCTGAACCGATTTTAAGGAAACTTAATACACATTACTCTAGACCCAATAACATATAGGGACATTTACATAAAATCGGACGAAACTTTATATGGGAGCTATATCTGAACCGATTTTCATGAAACTCATCACACATCATTCAAAGCCGAATTCATTACGCTGTGCCAAATTTCGTGCAAAACGAAAGATATATAGGGACTTTGGTGCACCATTTACATTAAGTCGGACGAAAATATATATGGGATTTATATCTAAATCTAAACCGATTTTCACCAAACTCAGCCCACATCATTCTGCACTTAATACAGAACGCTCTGCCAAATTTAGTGCACATTTAATGATAAATAGCGACTTTGGTGCACCATTTACTTAAAATCGGACGAAACTATATATGGAAGCTATATCTAAATCTGAACCGATTTTCACGAAACTGAGCGCACATTATTCTAGACTTAATTGAATACGATATGCCAAATTTCGTGCAAATCGAAAGATATATAGGGACCTTGGTGGACCATTTACATTAAATCGGACGAAAATATATATGAGAGCTATATCTAAATTTGAACCGATTTTCAGGAAACTTTACACACATCATTCTATACTTCATTCATTACGCTGTGCCAAATTACGTGCAAATCGAAAGATATATAGGGACTTTGGTGCACCATTTACACAAAATCGGACAAAACTATATATGGGAGCTATATGTCAATCTGAACCGATTTTCATGAAACTCAGCACACATTATTATAGGCTTAATTCATTACGCTGTACCAAATTTCGTGGAAATCGAAAGGTATGTAGGGACTTTGGTGCACCATTTACATTAAATAGGACGATTATATATGTGGGAGCTATATCTAAATCTGAACCAATTTTCCCCAATTTCAATAGGGTTCGTCCTTGGGCCAAATAAGTGACCTATGCCAATTTTCATCCAAATCGGATCATAAATGCGACCTGTACTTTGTTCAAAAAAATACATGGACGGACAGACGGAGATGCGTAAATCGACTCAGAAAGTGATTCTATGCATATTCTCAAAAGGAACCATATGTCTATGTCGTTTCCTTTTGCCTGTTACAAACATATGCACAAAGACATAATACCCTGTACCACAGTGTGGTGAAGGGTATAAAAAAATTTACAAGCGCGTCGGTCTTGTGTGCATCTCCCCCAATTTGAAAGACCATGTTCCGGGATGTTGTCTTCTACTTGATCATTTCATCTAATATAGATTGTAAAGATCGTGGTTCATTCGACGCCGATGCATTTGGCTATTAGCTTCAGTCGTTCATACAGCCCGCTGGAAAGCACTTGTTTATGCCATGAGAAGAATACTAACTTCTCTATAGTTGACACATATCGCCTTGCCTCCTTTTTACACAGGTCGCTGAGGTTCCAATCATTCCTCATGCACTCCTCTAGCCAAATTGTACCAATCAGCTGGCGCATGCTCCTGACCATCATCTGAATACCAGTCTTGAATAGTTCGGCTGGTAACCAATCAGCTCCTGCTGTTTTATTAATCGTCTGCCGATTGATTGCTATTCTGAGGTATCTTCTTCATCGCCACTATTTGATACCAGAAGCTTTTCAAAATGCTCCGCCCAGATCCTTTTTATACCCTTCACCACACTGTGGTACAGGGAATTATGTCTTTGTGCATATGTTTGTAACAGGCAAAAGGAAACGAGATAGACACATGGTTCCTTTTGAGAATATGCATAGAATCGATTTATGTATGTCCGTCCGTCTGTCTGTCCATGTATTTTAACAAAGTACAGGTCGCATTTGTGATCCGATTTGGATGAAATTTGGCACAGTTCACTTATATGGCCCAAGGACAAACCCTATTGAAATTGAGAGAAATCGTTCCAGATTTAGATATAGTACTATATACATTTTCGTCCGATTTTATGTAAATTGTGCACCAAAGTCCCTATATATACTTCGATTTGCACGAAATTTGGCTTAGCCTACTGAATTAAGGCTAGAAAGATGTGCGTAAAATTTCGTGAAAATCGGTTCAGATTTAGATAGAGCTCCAATATATATTTTCGTCCGATTTTAGGTAAATAGTGCACCAAAGTCCCTATATATCTTTTGATTTGCACGAAATTTGGCATAGCTTACTGAATTAAGTCTAGAACGATGTGTGTTAAATTTCCTGAAAATCGGTTCAGATTTAGATATAGCTCCCATATATATTTTCGTCCGATTTTATGTAAATTGTGCAACAAAGTCCTTATATATCCTTCCCTATATATTCTTCATTTCATGTTAATGGTCCTTCAAAAATGCGACGTCTGTTAGGATTCCATGTGTTAAATATACACAAAGTGGTGAAGGGTATCATATAGTCGGCCCCGTCCGATTTTACTACTTTCCTTACTGGTGCTTTCTCTTTTCTCCGCTCTCCTTTTCTCCTGATAATTCTCCATCGCATTACGTGTTTCTACTGCCTGCAGGGTTGCCCTATACGCTGCGTTTTTCACATCTGTAGCATTCCGACACTCCTGATCGTCCATGGGTTTCTTGATGGTGGTTTTTGATACCCAAGTGTTACTTTTCCTGTAGTTTGTAGGGAGTGGGTAATTCTTTGCATTGTGCTTCTATATTATTATTGGGGCAAGAGGTAGACCTCTGCTATCTGTTGTGTTTGCAGCTTTTCGACGTCGAGTTTCCGTGTTGTATTAGATCGAACCTTTGCTGCTAAATTAAGACGAGTGCGAACCTACAAGGAATTGGTTCGACTACAAGGAAGTGGTCCGACTACAAGGAAGTTGTCCGACTAGATATTCGCTCTTCGAATCGATCGAACGTCTTATACACTGGATGAATGCCTTCCATCTATTACAACATGATCAAGTTGATTTATCGTTGCTCGTTGATCAGGAGAAATCCAGTTGGCGTTGTGTATAGCGATCCATTTTTTTTCTGCCGCGATGTCAATCACCCGCATGCCGTTGTCGAATGTTTCTTCATGGAGGCGGAATTTTCCGATAATGGGGCCAAAAATATTTTCCCTTCCGATTTTTGCACTAAAATCTCCTATCAGAATTTTAATGCCATGACCAGGCAGCGGTCATATGCTGTTTCTATGCGCTCGTAAAATATGTCTTTGTCTTTCGTCGGGGCATGGGCGCAAATAAGTCCGATGTAGACGAAGTTGGCTTTTATACGAATTACAGCAATTCGCTCATCTACTGGAGTGAATCTGGAGACGTAATCTTTTATCCTGTTAACCATAAATCCTAAGCTAAATTCATGTCTCGTTTCATGGCAGCTATAATACAGTGTGTAATCGACTGATTTACTTACTCCCGTCACTTTCCATCGCATTTCCTGTAAGGCAATAATATCGGCTTTGTAATCAGCTCAGCTCACTATTTCAGTGTCCACAATTGAGATGAACGAGGAACCATGATAAGCCTGGACTTTGCCATATTAAAACCAATCAACGTCGTTGCTTGGTATCTATCATACCCTACGCCAACCTTGTTTTAGTCACACGTCCAATAAAAAAAATTGCCATCGGTTCATTCTTACATCACTTTTAAAATAGTATTGCAGCCGCATTCATTTATCTTACCACCAATATCACCTAACTTCAACTCAACTTATTTCTGTTTATTCTCTTTTTGGACATTCATTTACAAACTGCATAAGTTATCTTTCTCTCTCCATCAATTCAAATTCCAATTTCGAATTTACTTTTTTCCCGTTTTGTTTTATTTCAATATATTCAGTTCGGTTCAACGGGTTTTTAGCTTCGATCCTGTTATTTTACTTGTATTTTCACACTGCTGACAATTGATTGAAAATTGATTTCATTATGCAAGTTTGATTTGTTGGCCGAATTCTTGCAGTTGATGGCGGCGAATAGAGATGGTGGGGGAAATTGAAATAGCACAGCAGCCAACCATTTCCAGAAGTGAATAAAAAAAATATATATATTTATATTTGATGTCACTTTTGGCTGATGTTATATATGTATGTGTGTATACACATTTGTGCAAATTCGTTTATGTTGACAAACTTATGTACTGCCAACATTCAATCTTTCATTCGTTCATTCGGTGACAACATAGCTGATTTGAATGCCATAGCTTGGTATTCCATCATAATACAGAAATTGGTCATTGGATTTGTTTTTTGTGTCATCATGATGTTTAGTCAACTAATGCTGACAATTTCAATTTTCTATTAATTGCTAAATATTTGATAGATATGAATGTATGGGTGTCTCTGTGTGTGTGTTTTTTCCAGAAATCGCTGTACCTAATTCCGGTCACATAGGAATTTGTGCATGCTGTGTCCATTTTGAATATTAATATTTAGTTACTGTGAAAAACATTTATAAATGGGTGAAGGAATATATCGACGAATTTTCATAACAGTAACCGGAATTTTTAACACAGGGAGAAAGAGAGAGAGAGAGAGAGTGAGGCAGAGAAAAATAATATAATTCGAAGGTATTCAAAAGAAACCAGTAAGGAAAGTTAAAAAGTTGGACGGGAACGTCAATATGGTACTGTTCACCACTTGGGGTACATACAAGATTTGCTAATATGTACAATATCGTGTACATAGAACAGATATAGCATCATATAGAACAGAACAGCTATAGCATCATCATGATGATGAACCAATCAAAGAACAATTCTCATACCTTTCTGAAATCTATGAATGGTGTACCATTTGTATAAAATTGAAAAAAATTTTATCTCAATCGGACAAACCTTGGGAGTTTGTTGATAACATTCGTATGTTGATAACATTTATATAAAATCGAACGAAATTATTTATGGGAGCTATATACAAAACTTAACCGATTTCAACAAAACTTCAAAGACGTCAAACTGCCAAATTCAGTTCGCTATGCAACATTTGCCCTTAATCGGACAAATATTGAGAGTTTAGTGCACCATTTAAAGAAAATAGGATTCCTTAAAGTGATTATTTATTCTCTTTCGAGTCAAGCTTAATGATCTAAGTTTTGCAATAAAAAGGAAAGCCAGGAGAAAAACCTACGTACCCAGCACTATGCGACGCGTTTCGCCGTTGTTTAAGCGGCGCATCAGGCATATTGGGCTATGTGGCTTTACAAAGGTCGTATGTTGAGAATATGTATTTATTTCGCCCTGATGCGAAACTTGCATATGCGAATTAAACTCAAATTTGTCAAAGTTCAACATTTGTCTTTAATTCTAGGAACAGTCCTTTTCAAAGCAGATTTTTGTTGTAGCGATGGATAATTAATCCACAAACCCACAATTGCTTCCATGGAATACATATGTTTTTTCGCAACCGTTTTTGGAAGTGTGTTGATGGCTCAGAACGTTAAGTGGTCTGACAACTATTGTGTTGCTCTGAGGACCGCAGTTCGAGCCCAAGCCGTGCTCAGCTGAAATAATTTGTGTTATTTGAATTTTGCCTTGTAAGGGCAGTGATCATTTGAAAGTAATTTTTAAAGTGGTTATTTATACTCTTTCGAGTCGAGCTTAATGATCTAAGTTTTGCAATGAAAAGGAAATCCAGGAGAAGAACCAACGTACCCACCATTATGCGACGCGTTTCGCCATTGGTTAAGCGGCTCATCAGGCATATTGGGCTATGTGGCTTTACAAAGGTCGTATGTTGATAACTTATATTTATACCGCCCTGATGCGTAACTTGCATATGCGAATTAAATTCAAATTTGTCAAAGTTTGACATTTGTCTTCAATTTTAGATCATTAAGCTCGAAAGCTCGACTAGAAAGAGTATAAATAATCACTTTTAAGATTACTTTCAAATGATCACTGTCCATACAAGGCAAAATTCAAATAATAAAATAGGATTAAAAATATATATGGGAGCTATATCTACATCTGAACCGATTTCAACAAAACTTCGCATGTGTCTATCTGAATCTTACTCACTACACTGTGCAATATTTTGTTTCAATCGGACAATTAGGTTGATGCACCATTTACATAAAATCGGACGAAGCTATATATGGGAGCTATATCTGAATCTGAACCGATTTCAAAGAAACTTAACACTTTTATATGGTGACTTCAGAACTCTATATATAGAACATAGTGCTCATATATGCAAACTAAAGGTAATATATTTTCCGTATAATTATATGGTCCCATAATGTGTAATATTTAATAACTTAGCTCCCGAGGTGTTATATTTCCTCGAGGAGCCCTAGAACTTTGCTTTTGCTTATAGAAAACATAGAGGCATAGAAGTGTCAGTATGAGGCATAGAGTTAGAGTGTGTAGAAAACCTAGAGGTCTTCTGTTTGTTGTGGCAGAAAATGAGGCATTTGAGTGTCTACAGGATACCAAGAGGTCTTCTATTTTCTTAAAAAGTCCTAGATGTATCCATAGAGGTATTATACTCTCTGTAGACCTAGCAATCTTCTACTGTCTGTAGAAAAATTGAACGTCTTCTATTGTCTTTAGAAGACCTAGAAGTCTTCCAATATAGGTGTTATATTGGTATAGGTGTTATATTGTCTGTATACTCTCTGTAGAAGACCTAGAAGTCTTCTACTGTCTGTAGAAAACTTAATCGTCTTCTATTGCCTTTAGAAGACCTAGAAGTCTTCCAATGTCTGTAGAAGACCTAGAGGTCTTCTATTGTATGTAGAAGACCTAAAATCTTCTTCTCTTGTAGAAGACATATAAGTGTCATATTGTCTGTAGAAGACGCAGAAGTCTTCTATTGTCTGTAGATGACCTAGAAGTCTTATACTATCTGTAGAAAACTACAGACAATAGAAACCCTTCTATTGTCTGTAGAAAACTTAAGGGTCTTTTATTGTCTGTAGAAGACCAAAAAGTCTTATACTCCCTGTAGAAGACCTAGAAGTCGCCTACTGACTGTAGAAAACTTAAAGGTCTTCTACTGTCTTTAGAAGACCTATAAGTCTTCTATAGTCTGAAAAACACCCAGAAGTCTTCTACTGTCTGTAGATGACCTATAGGTCTTTCGTTTTCTGCAGAAGCCCTAGAAGTCTTATATTGTCTGTAGAAAACCTAAAGGTTTTTAGGAATTCTGCAGACAAAATAAGACCTTTAGGTCGTTTATAACAAACATGTCCATAGAGTACTTTCTTCCATTTTTCTTTTATCCATTGTCAGTGGACGACCTTAAGAACACTTGTCCGCAAAACCCATCCACGATTTCGACGCACAGTGTCACTCTTATGCGTACACATACATGTACATACGTACATATAATTTTTTTCAATAAAACATTTCACCGAATAACAAACTGAAAGTGACTTGTTGTTTGCACTTCGTTTTCATATGTTTTCTTTTATTCTGGACAATGTGACAGGAAAGGAAAATAATGGTCAAAATAATAAATGTATGAAAATCTGTTTCTATCTTTGACGGCCAGTTTGGCTATACATATGGCTTTGCAATAATAAAAAAAGAAACGAACAAAACAAAAAACTCGGGAAAAAGAAATTGGTCAACATTTATTGACAGATCGACATGCAAAAATGGGACAAAAATCCCACCCCCAATGCAAACCTACATATGGTAGAGTTGGTATGGTACGACCCTACTCCAGACCTTGTGACAGAGGTGATGACGAAATTTTATGTGGACAAAATTGACATGAATTGATTGAAATATTTATGGGATGTTCGTTTCGTTGGAATCGATGTAGCAATGCTTATCGGTTTCCTCTCTTTTCCCGCTAGCCAGCGCTTGTTTTTGCTCATGCCTGTTCAATACCTGCTGACATTCACATGTGAACATTTGCGTAAGTTTTAAAGTCCTGAGGTGTTTTTTTTTTGGGTTTTTTTTGCTATCGACAATTTTTATTGTAGTTGCCATTTTTCGCTTTCCATTTTACCAGGTGAAATGCTGTGTCTGTGGATCTGACACGTTTCACAAATATTTGTTTAAGTTTCATTGCTAAAAAGTTACTTGAATGACTGTCTTTCTTTGTCGGTGGCAGGAGCAGCAGTCGCCGCAGGATTGAAAGGGGATGAGTGATTGATGCTAGGTGACAAACGATGTGAAAGTGATTTTTATCAATTTTCACAGTGCACTGTGGGTTTTTGCAAAGTAAAAGGAGTTTGTGGTAAGTCCAAAAGGGGCACCAACGTAAGGATACATATTTCAATAGAGGAATTGGTATTTATTATTTTCTACGAAATTTTGAAACTTGTTTACTATAAACTCCGATATTATCCCAGCTCAATGACTTTACAATGTGCATAAATTTTAAATATATTAAAAACATTTTCATATCTGGAATACTGTCACTGGTATAAAAAAAAACCATGCAGTAATCTTCAATATAACAATGGAGCAAAGACAGACTTCAAGTGCTAAAAATTAATAATTCAGAAAAATAAAATATTTGAAATAACAAATAAACAATCTTGAATTTCATTCAATTATACTAAAAATTAGTTGAAAATTTAATTTTTTCTAAAGTCAAGTTTAAGAAGACCTCACGCACCCTCGATTTCAAACGTCGATGAGTTTCAACCGGCTGGCAAATAAGCATACCTTATATTAAAGACTAATAAATAAGAGCCATTATTTTCGACGGCATGCATGATTGCCGATAACTGGGACATTCGAATCTTAAAATTCCAATGCAGTTAGAAAGACTGTTCTGGTATGAACTTTGATCGAAAATTAACAAAATGCCGGACTTTGGAAAGTTTTTTTTTTTTTTTTTTTTTTTTGGAAAATCTGCTATTGTCGGCCAAAAGCTGGAAAATAAAGAAGGGTTTTACCGATTGGATTTATTGTAAGTCGATAGCTATGTAGGTCTAGAAAACGTGTTAAAATTTGGAACCGATAGGATTAATAGCTTTTGAGTTCTCGTGCCCGGCAATCTAAAAAATACTGTCGGTGCTTTATATTGACATCATATATCGGCTATATTCTCAAAAGTTGTTCAGATTTTCAGTTTAAATTTTAACGGAACATTCTTGAATTAGTGTAGTTTCAAATTAAGGGAACCCCCTATTCTCGACTTTAATTTTTCAAGGTTTTCAATGGGCTGGTAAATCAATACCAATGCTTGTTAAGGTTTGTAACTTTGCACATATATATTTGAAGATTTAAAAGAGAAGAAAAATAATTTACAAAAAAATGTTGTTATTGTTTTGTTGTTGTTTTTTGTAATTAAAGAAAACCCCTTATTTTTTATGGCGGGCATGATAACTCCACACTGGAACATCGGAATCCGAAAATTCCAACGGTGTTAGAAAGAGAATATGTATAGCTCTCGTATGTACTAGGATTATTGACTTCGCTCTCTAATTAAAAAAATGGCGGATATTTGAAAAAAAAAATATTTTTGACGAAAAATCAAGTTAAAAAATAAGGATGATCTTCACCGATTGGCTTAATCCTAGTTCATACGATAGCTATACACTCACAGAAAATCGTGTAAAAATTTGGAATCGATTGGGTTATTAGTTTTTGAGTTATCGTGCCCGCCATTCGCAAAACCAATGTTTAGAGAAAAACGCTTTTAAAGTTTGAGAAACCCTTCAGCCGTCACTTGATGCTGACACAATAAATCGGATTTCTTGAGATTTTCACTTGAAATTTTGTAGGGACATTATTGAATAAAAGTAGATTCGAATTAAATCAACAAAAATTTTGACCCCGAGAATGGGGTCAATAGAATACCTAAAATTCAATAATTATAAACCGAGAATGGTGAAGGTCTCCTGATACAGTATTTTTGCACAATTTTTTGTTTAATTGACGGAGGAACCAATTATCCGATACCCGCTTAATTGAATTGTTTGTTTAATTACAGAAATCACTCATAATTGGCCTAAAATAATTTCTAATGTTATTGTCAAATACAAATTAAACTCGTACGCTTTATCGCGGGTTTCCTTAGCAATAAACATAAAATAAACATATTTTCAATTCAATTCAATTTCAATTTCGAAGGAACATTGACATGGAATTGAACGAACTTAAATATGTGATCTTTATCATTGCGTCTTTCGTGCAAATCGAAATATATATAGGGACTTTTGGGAGCTATATCTAAATATGAACCGATTTTCCTTGATTTTAATAGAGTTCGTCCTTGGGCCAAATAATTTAGGTGTACCAAAGTTCATCTAAATCGGATTATAAATGTGACCCGTACTTTGTTAACAATTTAACACCAACAGGCGGACAGACGTACGGGCATGCATAAATCGACTCAGAAAGTGATTCTATGCATATTCTCAAAGGGAACCACGGGTCTATAAAAATGCCACATTATTATTCAATAATAATGCAATTAACTGTGAAAAATAAGCGGAAATTTATTTTTATGACCTGAATTTTGTGTGCGAGGAAATTAACATGTGTTTTCGTATGCAATATTTTTTTGCCCCATCATGTGGATCAATTAAGCGGGGGAACCAATTAACAGTATGGTAAACTAACCGAAAGATACTGTAATTTTTGATAAGGAGAGAGAGAATTCAGTATACTAAATTACAGTCAATTAGGTAGAAACAACTTGTCCACATGTATCTAATAATGGGAGCTATCAGAAAACCAGCAAAGAAAGTAGTACTGGGCCGACTATATGATACCCTTCACCACTTCGGGTATATACATATGTATCCTAACAATTTCATGTCAGTGATCTTTATCCAGAAGAGATCCGACTAACAACAATCCATACACATGCCATTCTGCAACCTTTCATTCGGCAGATTTAGAGTCGTTTGCGTACAATGGGACTAATCGATTTAAAGCAAAGCTGATACGCGCTATTCGGAATGTCGCACTGTTCAAAATTTAATCCCAATCAGACACCCTTTAGAAATATATATGGAAGCTATGTCTGCATTTCAACAAAACGCAATAACTTCATTCTAGTCTCAATTTGATACGATGTAATAAATTTCGAGTCAATCAAACCAACATTAGGAGTTTGGTGTACCATTTAACTAAAATCAGATAAAAAAATATACATGTGGGGGCTATATCTAAACGTGAACCAATGTCGGCACCAATTTTGCGACACTTGCATAAATTTATAAATTTATATTAACTTCAATATATTGTACAAAATTGTTTGCCAGTCGGCCAAACTGTGGATCTTTAGTGTACAATTTACATTAAATCGGACGAAAATATATATGGGAGCTATATCTAAAACTGACACGATTTTCCCGAAACTTAGACCACATTATTCTAGTCTCAATTCAGAACACTGTGCAAATCGGCCTTTGTGTACCATTTACATAAAATCGAACGGCTCTATTCTGGGAGCTATATCTAAATCTGAACCGATGTTCATGAAACTTAACACACATCATTCTAAGCTCAATTGAGTACACCATGCCCAATTTCGTTGAAATCGAAATATATATAATCTGAACAGATTTGTCTTTGGTTCAAATAAATAATTTAACATCAATAGACGGACGGAAAGACAGGCGGTCAGGCATGCGTAAACCGACTCAGAAAGTGATTCTTTGCATATTCTCAAAAGGAACTATGAGTCTATCTCTTTTCCTCATAATACCCTGTACCACAGTGTGGTGAAATAGCCCTGTATATATAGAACATTATAATATACCACGAATTTAATATACATCATGATTATCCATGCATGTCAACAGTCGTCTTCTAAGATCAATCTCACTGAAATAGTAAGTTCTGCAACATATATTCAATCCAGCACTATAGTCCATACACATACAACCAGAAAACTGACCCAAGTCCTTCAAGGTATTTGAACCAAATTAACGATATTGCAATTTCACTTCTTTTTCCAAAGGCTAACTCTTTCAGATCTTCCCACAGCGAATGAAGTCTATAAAACGTAATATTTACGTTTGTATATCCCTCAGGTTGCCATTCTCCCCCTTACCATAAAACACACATCCCGACAATATCATATAATTTAGAATTTCATGTTAAATTTTAATATCTATCGTGTTTTACCTTTTTCTCAATGGCTCTCTTTTTTATTTTCATTACATTTTCCTTTTGTTATTTAATTTGTTATTGTTATTAGTTCTTGTGTGATTTCCCTTGGCTTGTCCTGCTGTGCTTTGTATCTTTTTAATATAACCATAGTTCAAAGGGAAACTTGTGGCGTGCAACAAGTAAATTAAATTTAATGATGTTTAAGTAAATATTTATGATTAGCACCATTTTTTTTTACTCAACACAATGCGGATGTTAATTTGTACAACTTTCTATTGTATTGTTTTTTTCTTGTTAATTTTTTTGATTATTTCATGTTGAGATATTTTTGGGCAAAATTGCGTGTCAATTTGACTTTTATTATGGAGTAACCTCTGTGTAGGGTGGTATTATCAAATTAAACTAAGAATACAATGTGATTGTTCTTACAGTTCAAAGAACGATACCTTGGAATATATTTACATCAACATTTATATAATCTGTGAAAACATAACAAAAATTAATTAAACCAGTGAGCGGAGCAGTAGAATCGGACGGGCCCGACCATACGATACCCTACACAACTACCACAGAACTCTATCTTTTTGCGAATTTTTATTCCAAGCCTGGGTATTATTTCGTGATAGTTGCACCCTCTTTTCCGATTGGAGGTCAACAGCACCTCTTCCTTACACTGACATATTTTAAAATATTACCAATATTCAGCACAGCTCTTTTAATTACTTGTCCATATTCCCTTCACCGTGGGTTGTGTTGTGATGTTCGGCTTATAATTGTAGCCTATAAATCGAATCGAAAAAACACAAAAAATAAGTTTTCGGTCCACTTCATCCCAAAATTATTATCTGATCATGACCGAAAATTATAGGCGTGGTTCTTGACCATAACTAGATCCTCATGGAAAATTTCAAAGCGATCAGCGCTATATTTCCGCCCTCTAGTGTGGTAATGGTTTATTAAATAATATCTGAATACGTAAGTACCTGTAAATATTTACGTATAACTCCCACATCCGAGTACATACGGCAATATAATTGGTATCAATTTAAAGGGCAATCACTCGTCTTGGATATACTATCAACGTATCGGCTCTATATCCTACATGAGTAAATATATACGCTGTAGAATACAAATTTTGTAATTTTTCACACAAAAGTCAGGATCCATTTGGACCGCTAAATATTGACCGATCTTTATCAAAACAGACATGCATATTCTTTGGTCCAATCCCCTTCCCATGTAAAAATTCGAGATGTTTGGGCCATAATTGCGGCCTCTGGAGCGACCAGAAAAACCGACAAAAAATAAGTATTTGGTCCATTACATCCCCTAAATATTAACTGATCTTTAGCAAAACCAATAGGGGTCTTCAACCCCTAATAGCAAAATTTGGTGAAGATTGGTCCATAACTGTGGCCTGTATCGTGTTTACAAATTATAATGGACAGACGGACGGACGGACGCACATGTCTAGGTCGATTCAGCTAGTCGAGATATGACGATCGGTATACTTAAAGGTGGGTCTAGGACCACAAAGCTATAATACCCTGACAACATAGCTGTGTAGGGTATAATTATTCTATGCTGGAATACAGTGATTGGGAATATACATATAATATATGACACAACTTCGGGGGAAGGCAAATCGTTTGAATTATACTCTATCAAAATGTTTTGATTGCTGTAGAATGTATTTTAAATCGTTGAACCAACTTCTGCAGACCCTTACATAAAAATAACAACCTCCTTCTTCATCAACATTAATTGTAATATAAATATGTTATTCCTCTTTTCATTAGGAGACAAACTTATGATTTAATCCCTTCCGTCTTATACAGTTGTAATATCTTTTATCAGTATTTTAGCATATATAAATTTGTATGTATGTAACATACAAACATTATGTCAATTGAATGCGTGTAATTTGACTGAAATCGTTGCTGTGCAAGTAATCAGTTACCCAAGCATCTCATCTATTGAAGGCGGAAATGTTTGTGTGTGCGTACAATGGCAATACAAACTACTTCATAGGCCGTAAAGATCACTTGACACATTTCCGCAATGATTACATCAATATGGTGAGACATCTGCTAGATGTATGCCTTGGCATGTGTGTGAGATATTCAACGTAAGCAATCACATTGTGAACGCAACTAAAGTGACACCGACGTACAATGAATGACACACCACCAATTGTTTTCCATGTTCGAGAGATATTGAATAACTAATGCACATAATGTCAGTCCGGTAAAGTCACACGTAGAAGTCATACCATTCGATATGTGTGATATATGATGGAATGTTTGTATATATATCATATATGTAAATTAAATATTTACTTTTGTGCACATTGGGATTGGCAACAAGGACAAATTACCATTCCAATTAAAAAAAGGGACTGAAGTGATATTTATATAATTTTGCCAGAAGGCCTAGAATTAATTCAGTATGCCTCGCCAAATTTCGTGCAAATCGAAAGATATATAGGGATTTGGTGCACCACTTACATTAAATCGGACGAAAATATATATGGGAGCTTTATCTAAAGTGAATTGATTTTCACGAATCCTGGCAGACGTCATTCTAGACTCATTTCGTGCAAATCGAAAGATATATAGGGAATTTAGTACACCATATACATTAAATCGGACGAAAATATATATGGGAGCTGTGTCTAAATCTGAAGCGATGTCCACGTAACTTAACATACGTCATTCTGGAACTAATTCAGTACGCTTTGCACACTTCGGGGAAATCGGAAGATATATAGGGACTTCGGTGCATCATTAACATAAAATCGAACGAAAATATATATGGGAGCTATATCTAAATCTGAACAGATTTTAAAATTTCAATAGGGTTCGTCCTTGGGCAAATAGATGACCTGTGCCAATTGTCATCCAAATCGGAACATAAATGCGACCTGTATTTTGTTTACAATTTAACATTGACAGACGAACGGATGGACATGCATAAATCGACTCGGAAAGTCGATTTACCTTTGCATGTGGCAAACATATTCACAAAGATATAAAACCCTGTACCACAGTGTGGTGAAGGGTATAAAAATGTCAGAAAAAAGGCTTTTAAGCGCGTCTATAAAGATAACTGTTATTTATCTGGTAAAGACTCCCAGAACTTTAGCTCATGTGTTCATTCTTGCCTTCAGATCGTCATCTAATAAGTTCCCATTCAGACTCCCTTCAGTTCGTCGCAAAATTCCCTTCGGCTCCCTTTAAACCTCCATTAAGATTTCCTCTATCCCTTAATTCTGATCTACTTGAGCCCGTCTATAAAGACTTGCATCAGCTCGTCTATAAAGACTCCCATCAGCTCGTCTATAAAGATACACCTCAGCTAGTCTATAAGCACTCCATTCATCTTTTCTATAAAGACTCCCTTCAGCTCGTCTCTAAAGTTTCCTTCAGCTCGTCTATAGAGACTTCCTTCAGCTCGTCTAAAAAGCCTCCATTCAGGTCGTCTATAAAGCCTCCATTCAGGTCGTCTATAAAGCCTCCACTCAGCTCGTCTATAAAGCCTCCCTTTAGCTCGTCTATAAAAACTCCCTTCAGCTCGTCTATAAAGACACTCTTCAGCTCGTCCATAAAGACCCCCTTCAGCTCGTCTATAAAGACTCCTTTCAGCTCGTCTATAAAGACTTCCTTCAGCTCGTCTATAAAGACCCCCTGCAGCTCGTCTAAAAAGACTCCGTTCAGCTCGTCTATAAAGACTCCCTTCAGCTCGTCTATAAAGACCCCCTTCAGCTCGTCTATAAACACTCCCTTCAGCTTGTCTATAAAGTCTTCCTTCAGCTCGTCTATAAAAACTCCCTTCAGCTCGTCTATAAAGACTCCCTTCACAGCTCGTCTATAAAGACTCCCTTCACAGCTCGTCTATAAAGACTCCCTTCACAACTCGTCTATAAAGACTCCCTTCACAGCTCGTCTATAAAGACTCCCTTCACAGCTCGTCTATAAAGACTCCCTTCACAGCTCGTCTATAAAGACTCCCTTTAGCTCGTCTATAAAGACTCCCTTTAGCTCGTCTATAAAGACTCCCTTTAGCTCGTCTATAAAGACTCCCTTTAGCTCGTCTATAAAGACTCCCCTTAGCTCGTCTATAAAGACTCTCTTTAGCTCGTCTATAAAGACTCCCTTCAGCTCGTCTATGAAAGACTCCCTTCAGCTCGTCTATGAAAGACTCCCTTTAGCTCGTCTATAAAGACTCCCTTTAGCTCGTCTATAAAGACTCCCTTTAGCTCGTCTATAAAGACTCCCTTTAGCTCGTCTATAAAGACTCCCTTCACAGCTCGTCTATAAAGACTCCCTTCACAGCTCGTCTATAAAGACTCCCTTCACAGCTCGTCTATAAAGACTCCCTTCACAGCTCGTCTATAAAGACTCCCTTCACAGCTCGTCTATAAAGACTCCCTTCACAGCTCGTGTATGAAAGACTCCCTTCAGCTCGTCTATGAAAAACTCCCCTCAGCTCGTCTATGAAAGACTCCCTTCAGCTCGTCTATAAAGACTCCCTTCACAGCTCGTCTATAAAGACTCCCTTCACAGCTCGTCTATAAAGACTCCCTTCACAGCTCGTCTATAAAGACTCCCTTTAGCTCGTCTATAAACACCCCCTTCAACTCGTCTATAAGAATCCCTTCAGCTCGTCCATAAAGACTCCCTTCACCTAGTCCATAAAGACTACCTCGGACCACCTCTAAATTGTCCCTGCTTCAGCTCGTCAATAACGACTCTCATCCATTTCAGTTCTTCTAAAGATGCTCCCTGGCCTGCAGCTTGTATATAAAGACTCCCTAGTCTTCAGTTCGTCTAAAAACATTCCTTGCCTTCTACTCTTCTATGAACGACTCCTTGGTCATCAGCACGTGTATAAAATCTGCAGACCTTCACCTCTATTTTTATATTTTCTATATAAATATTTAACTCATCTATTTCAATCTCACTGTGCATTATCTTCGTCTATTATTCTGTCATAAAATTAACATTTATCACAAATGCACACATACATATGCATGCATGTATTTGGCTTGAGGCATTATCTATAGCTTTTATTCTTTGTCTATGTACAAATCAGCATCTCAGACAACCATCCGCATTCGTCGGCAACCTACAGACTCATTCCTTTCAATAAAAGTTCATGCCTAGTGTAGGAGTATTTAGATGGATAAACATGACAATAATAATGTCAATTTTCATGCCATTATCATTATTATTATTGTTATAATCACCAGCATCAGCATTATCAGCATCGTCAACGCCATCGCCATCATTATCGGCATCATAAGCAATAGCACCAATTTCACAACTTCTACTGTAACGATTGTGTCTCCATCTCTCCCCACCGTAGACATTTACCCCACAAATCCCCAATCCGTAATCACCCACACTCCACACACACACACATTTCTTTTGGCAAAGGGATCAAACACCCAGTGAGATACTGTCATACATATTAGAAGACATAACTCAGAACAGAACATGTGTGTGTACAGTGGAGTGGTGTTGTGTGTGTGTGTCATTGTTGATGGTTGTGTCGTCTTCTTTGGACAGTGGAATCGAATGCAGTGTAGGGGACAATTATTTATAAAAAAATTTCTTTTGTATTTTTGTTGGCAATTTTAAATGGAAGCAACTATTAAACTACTGATGACTTCAATCTTTTATGGTGTCTCTTTTTTTTAATGTTGCTCCACTGTCACCCAAGAACAAGTATGTCACATTATGTCAATTGAAACTGTTGCCTTTTTGTGATTTATTCACTCTTATGATTTATTACTTAAGTATGCCGCAACAATGGTCTTAAAACCGACAAACTCACAACACAAATGCGTTCAAAATCCGCAAACACAAACACACGCGCTCACACCCACAGGAAACAGGAGGTCATGCCAACGATTTGGGGTCTTAAGTACATCAGTCGTTGGACAGATTCATTTTCGTAGAAGATAACTCAAATCATTTTCACTTTAGCCACTCAACTTCAATTTAATCACAAATCCCATACACATTTGCATCAAAACGGAAATTTCTCCGCAAAAACTTACTTTTATGAAAATTACTCAACGGAAAAGCAAACATAACAACAACACCAACAAAATAACATATATAGCAAATCTCTTTGGCAGACAAACAGTCAGCCAACCAAACATCCAACACTTTCAGGCAAATTGAAAAGTTCAAGTTGTTGCCGCTCGGTCGGTTGGTTGGTTGGTGGGTAGGTAATGTTGATGTTGCCACTCTTGTCCTTGTTGTTGTTCTGCAGGCACATTAAAAGTGTTAAGAGAACATTATTTATGGCACATCTTAAGTGAAAACACACAAAACTAAAATACGACAGCCAAAAGTTTTACTAATTTTGCGGTAATGTTTATAACGAAAGTTTTTCATTACAAATTAGTGAAGTTTTTGTTTTGTAGCCATGATTTTGTGTTCGTCTTGTTTGCCGCTGTCTATGTAGAGGATTTCTTACGGTTCGCAAATGTTAGTTTTGGCATACCTTGGCAGAGATATTCTAAACCTGGGTAGGTGCATTACAAACATAATCTTTTGGAATAAAATTGTGCACAAAATGTAGCAGAGGGAAGTATTTACAGACAAGCTGAAGTGAGTCTTTATAGACGAGCTGAAGGGAGTCTTTATAGACGAGCTGAAGGGAGTCTTTATAGACGAGCTGAAGGGAGTCTTTATAGACGAGCTGAAGCAGGGAGTCTTTATAGACGAGCTGAAGCAGGGAGTCTTTATAGACGAGCTGAAGCAGGGAGTCTTTATAGACGAGCTGAAGCAGGGAGTCTTTATAGACGAGCTGAAGCAGGGAGTCTTTATAGACGAGCTGAAGCAGGGAGTCTTTATAGACGAGCTGAAGCAGGGAGTCTTTATAGACGAGCTGAAGCAGGGAGTCTTTATAGACGAGCTGAAGCAGGGAGTCTTTATAGACGAGCTGAAGCAGGGAGTCTTTATAGACGAGCTGAAGCAGGGAGTCTTTATAGACGAGCTGAAGCAGGGAGTCTTTATAGACGAGCTGAAGCAGGGAGTCTTTATAGACGAGCTGAAGCAGGGAGTCTTTATAGACGAGCTGAAGCAGGGAGTCTTTATAGACGAGCTGAAGCAGGGAGTCTTTATAGACGAGCTGAAGCAGGGAGTCTTTATAGACGAGCTGAAGCAGGGAGTCTTTATAGACGAGCTGAAGCAGAAAGTCTTTATAGACGAGCTGAAGCAGAAAGTCTTTATAGATGAGCTGAAGCAGGGTGTCTTTATAGACGAGCTGAAGCAGGGAGTCTTAATAGACGAGCTGAAGGGAGTCTTAATAGACGAGCTGAAGGGAGTCTTTATAGACGAGCTGCGAAGGGAGTCTTTATAGACGAGCTGCGAAGGGAGTCTTTATAGACGAGCTGCGAAGGGAGTCTTTATAGACGAGCTGCGAAGGGAGTCTTTATAGACGAGCTGAGTTCAGCAGTCACTGTTTAGTTTCTATTAGGGATACGTAGTTGAGCGTAAAAGTCGACTTTTAGGCTTTTCGATTTTTGCCTCTGACCGAAAAGTCGACTTTTCGATCTATCGATTTTGTCTAACCTGATCAAAATCGGTTTTTGACTTTTACCTAAAAATTTGATTTTGTATATGAATTTTTGTAAACAGATAAAATAAAATTCTGAAATGTATAAATATGAAGAAAATCGAATGTGGAACTTAAAATGCCGACTTTGCGTTTTCTTAAAGATCGAAAGTCGACTTCGACTTTTAGACTTTTTACATGCAGAAAGTCGATTAATCGATTAGTCGAAAGTCGATTTACTTATTCTTACTTCTAGCTCCCCAATTTCAATTATTGTGGATCCTCTAGGATCGAGTTTTAATGTTGAGCCGGAAAATTTAGACATTATCCATAATCCAGCGTTATCTCCATATGATATTGATGTCTTCGAGGACGATGTTCTATCGTGGCTAACTTTCAGAGATCTTCTTAGCGGGGTCTATATAAACAATTCTCGATTGAGTGATATTGAGCGTGTTTGTCCTTTCTAAATTCCCCTTAACGAACCAGAGTTTCGGTCCGGCGTGAAGTCCACACTTGTCGAAATATGCTTTAATACGCTTCTTTCGATTTTGTCTAACCTGATCAAAATCGATTTTCGACTTTTACCTAAAAATTTGATTTTTATAAGAATTTTTGTAAATAGATAAAATAAAGTTCTGGAATGTGTAATTATGAAGAAAATCGAAAGTAGAACTTGAAAAGCCGACTTTGCGATTTTCTCAAAGATCAAAAGTCGACTTCGACTTTTAGACTTTTCCACACAGAAAGTCGATTAGTCGAAAGTCGATTTACTTATCCCTATTTTCTTTAGTTCTCCAATAGTTTTGTATATCTTCTCAACTTAATGATACATTGTTGTTGTGTTTTTAGAATATTTTCCTTTTAATTTCCATATTTTCCCTAACTATGTTTTTGTTTTTCTTTTTAGAAAAAAAACAACATTTGTAATTGCCCAAGACGCAGGTGTTTGCTCTAAACACCACTAGGATTTGACTACAAGTAAGTGTCAGTCGTGGCGTGTGAAAGTGGTCTCAAGTTTCGCAGTTAATTATATCTTAATACCAGTAACTGCCAGTAACCATTTTCCGTTTCTAGAGGTGGTTGGTGCTTCCGAAATGCCACAAGACATTGTTGGAGGTTTTGTTGGTAAAACTTTGATGGCTGCTGTTATAAATGGTGTGGTGGGAATTTTATTTTTTTATTTTGTAAAGAAATTTTATAAACTTTGTAAATTTCTAGTGAAATAAGAAATATAAAATTAACTATAAGAGGGAGATTTATACAATATGTGGCCAGTAACAAGTTTAGTGCATAAGGGAAATGTAAACTTGTGAAAGAGGTAGGAATATTTTTTTGCAAATATTTTTATGGGTGAAATTTAAAATACTTATATTATAAGTATTTAGAAAAATATGAAAAACCAACAAAGTATTAAAATAAATTGGATGATAGTCTTTAAGCAACATCTATAGTTTACAACAAACATTTTTATTTTAATTTATCTGGTCTATTTACGACCACTTAGAAATGGTCGTAAATCGACTTGCCCTATAAGAAAATTCATTTAGGTCTTCATACCCAATATTGGATTCTTTATAACAGTTTCACTTTCACTTCGAATAAAGAAACAAATCTCTTAATGTTCCCTAGAAGGCGTATTTTATTTTCTAAATTCTCTCGACATTTGGGATTATTCATTTTAATTCAATTGAAAAAAAAAAAAATATGTCTGGTCTTTGCGCACAATATTATAATACTGTATAATCTAAATAGCTTTCAAATTGGGCGACGACAGGCAGCATACGGTCACAAAACTATAAAGCAGAATCACTTATTTTGTGATAATTGAATTAGGGCAAAGTATATCTGCGATATAAAGATCAGCACCAGCAGCTTTACTTTAAATGCAAAGATACGACGAGTAGCATTTAGTGTCTCGTTATAGAGACAACAAAGTATCTCTGTGTATGTCGGTGGGCGCTCATTTAGATACTTGTGGCGCGTAAATACATTTGTGTGTACAATGTCCAATTGATCCAACATCCATTGTATGCGGAATATTTTTTAGTACAGACACTAAATTCGAAGATAACACACGGCATCTCGGCAACAACAGTGATCAGAAAATACAAACAAAGATTTTTATAAGTATAGAAAAATACTGTGATCGAACAATGTCTGATAGATAATATTGGGAAAATATAATTTATATTGTGGTTGAGTGTCACGTGATCGAAAATTGAAACCAATAAAAAAACTATAAAAATTAAAAATCAAATCAAACTTCATAATACCTCTCTTATAGAAGTACTGCTCTTTTTAACAAAAAAAAATCTAGTAGTCGATTTTCACAATCCTCCCTAAATACCAAATTTTAAGCATTAAAGACATTTTGCAATGCAAGAAAAATATGATAATCGCTTGGTGCCGGACTGTATGGCGGATGCATTAGAACTTCCCAAAAAAGCTCCACAAGTTTCTGGCGAGTCACTGTAGGCCTAGCGTTGTCCTGGTGGAACAAGACATCTCTCCTTTTGGCCAATTCTGGTCAATCGTAAATGGTTTAAAACAGTTTTAAGGTCGATTTTAGCTCCTGGGCAATGTTACTTACGACTCCTAAAATTTTTCCGATTTTATGGACATCTTCGATAAGGGGCACAATTATATGATGGCTACTCTGAAACTTGGGTCAATATTAATAATTTTTGGTACGAGGATGTGCTATCTCACGAGAATTCAAAATGCCAAATTTCAGTCACTTCGATTGTAAAACGTGTCCAAAATCCGAAAAATACCGAATATTGGGGGCTACACCATTTGCCATTTGCAATGTCATCCTAGGATTACTAGCAATGTTTGTGCAAAATTTCAGAGCAATATCATAAATATTGCGATATCTATCATGACTTCAACAGGACAGACAGACGGATACGCATAAATCGACATAGAATTTTATTCCGATCTATAATGTATATACATTGTGGAGTCTCTGGTTATTATTTCGAGGTGCTGCAAAAGGAATGACAAATTTAATATACACTTCACCTTATGGTGGAGGGCATAATTACGTGTATTATATTTCCTTGAACTCGATTCACATTTAGATATAGCTCCCATATATAATTTAATCCGAATTGAGGTAAATAGTATACCAAACTCCCAAGTTTTATCCGATTCAGATGATTGCATAGCACACTGAATTGAGTCGGGAATGACATGCTTTATGTTTCGTGGAAATCGGTTCAGATTTAGATAGAGCACCAATATATATTTCCCCCAATTTTTTGCAAATATGGCACAAAAGCTCCTACATATTTTTCGATTTACACGAAATTAGGTATAGAGCGCTGAATTGAGTATAGAATGACATGTGCTAGATTTCGTTAAAGTCGCTTAAACTTTTGATATACCTTCCATATATTAGTTTGTTGTATGCTGCTCTATTTGCAAAAACCTCTAGTAATCGATTTTCACAATCCTCCCTAGATACCATTTTTTTACCATTAAAGAAATTTTGCAATGCAAGAACAAGATGATAAACGCTTGGATTGTATGCCGGATGCATTAAAACTTCCCAACCAAGCTCCCTAAGTTGCTGGCGAGTCATTGTAGATGTGTGTGACCTAGCGTTATCCTGGTGGAACACGACACCTCTCCTGTTCAGTTGATATCTTCAAACGGTCCAGTTGTTGACAGTAGAGATCAGAAGTTTGCGTTTGGTCATATGGAAGTAACTCATAATAAATAATCCCCTTCCATCCCACAAAATGCATAGCAGAACCTTCCCAGTCGTTAGTCCTGGTTAGACCACAGTTTTAGGTGCTTCACCGCTTCTTCACCACGATCGTTTTCGCACAGGGTTATCATATGTGATCCATTTTTCATCTCCTGTCATCATCTGGCTAAGACATCGCAGGTAGAAATTCGATCCATCTTATTTGTTTCTTTTTATTGGTGCGGCACCCAAACATCGAGCTTCTTTTGAATTCAGCTTACAAAAAGTTTTATGGTCGATTTTTAGATCCTGGGCTATATTACGACTGTTAATATTTCGGTCATCTGCGACCATTTCTCCGATTTTATCGACATTTTCGACGGCGGGACTAATGGATATATTTTTCCCCAACCTAATATATTTCCGACCTATTGTGATTTATGGTACACCAAACTCCTAACGTTTGTCCTACTGGGAAGAAATTGAATGGGCTCTTGAATAATGTTTTTATGTTTCGTACAGATTTAGATATAGCTCCCATGTATATTTTCGATTACTACCAAAGGCTTGACCAATTGAGACGAAATTTAACATAGCCTACCAAATTGAGTCTAGAATGAGATTCCGTGAAACCGGTTCAAGCAACAATTTAACATTGAATTATATTTTCTCAATATATATATTCAAAATAAAAAAAAAATCTCCGAATACGAAATATCAATAAATATTTAATTTTCTTCCCCCAAAGACCATTAAAAATGTTCAATCAAACGTGCTGCAATTTGAACAATATTAACCAACTTTAAAAATTAAATATCCGTCACATGCAATTGAACAGAGACGACTACTAGTGTTTGTTGTACCTATTACAAAAATTCTGATTCAAGCGTGGTTTGAAAAAAAAAGAAACGGAGCGCAAAAAATCGCCAAAGTGAAACAAACAAAAATAATCGAAATCGAAAAATCAAAATGGTGGAAAATCGAAAATTGTTTTATGCAATTAGTGTATTGTTGTTGTTGAGTTGCTGTCAAATTATTACAATGTTTCCACATAATGCAGACAGCGAAATGATGCTGCTGTCAGCCGGCCATGAAGGTAGCGAGAATGGCAATAAGAACCGAACCAACACTGGCACAGCAGCAGATACCAGCAATAATAGCGAATACAATCGGGCCAACGTCGATAGAGCTAGCAATCAGAGCTATGACAACAACAACAACAACGACGATGATAGTGAATTTATAATAGCCGTAGAGAGGATGAACAACCAGCAGCAGCACCACCACCAGACAATGGAGAAGCCTATCGATGAATCGTCAAACATGGCTAGCATGGACAACCAGGGAGTATGGGAGGCACCGGATACTGAATCATCGGAAAATATTGATGATTTGATTTTTCTGGACAAAGGAACAATTAACCAGCATCAGTATTTTTCACGACTCCCACCGTGCCTATTGGTACAGGGTATGTTTGCAATTCATCGTCATCTGAGTGCCGATGGTACGGATAACGATAGCAGTAGCAGTACATCTGATGAGCATACTGATTCATTAACACATATAACATGTGCCCCACCAACAGCATCAACCAAGGATATCCATGATGTACCAGCAAATACGGATGGTGATGCCGCATTGCCACCGCATGAAATTCAATTACAACCGGACAATAATGAAGAGGTCAGTGGAACGTTGACAATGGCAACGATGGTTACGACGACGGCGGTTCCATTTACACCCCTAGACTTAAGCGATTTTCTATCACTAATACCAGTTGCCAAACTCAAAGCCATTGAGGCCCGTTATCGCAATGATCCGGAAGTTCAGCGTGCACACGCATTCATGTCTAGTCCAGATTTCATTTCGATGGAACAACACATCATTTCCACACCGGAAATGTCAGCATTTTTACGTTATTTAAATAGCAGCGGTTTCGACTTGCTACAATTCATGGCAACACTCAACAATCTAACAACGACGGTGGAGAGCGACACAACCGAACCGACAGAAAAAGGTCAAACGGCCCTTAATGTTGGGTCATCATCGGCACTCGAGACAAATGGTGAGTATGAAATGGGATGCAAAAGGTTTAGCGAAAGAGGATGGGATTGGCAGGAGAGACTGGGCTGTAATAGCAAACGGGGAAAAAGTCGACAGCAAAATGGTTGTTAGAAAATGAAGAGGTTTTATGTAATTAGTAGCAAATTATTCCATCCATCGTGAAAATCCCACCATGTTAACAATATTGTAATAGGATTTTTTTGTTACAGACGCCGAATCATGACGATATCATTTCAACCGTTAAGTGAATGGTTTTATTTAGCTAAAGTGGAATTTAATTGGGAGTGACTGAAGAAAAAAATAAAACGAAACAGTGGAGCTTGTTGCTTAGTATCCTTCTTTGTAATTATGTTCAACAAAGGAATTTCATTTGGTTTCAAAGGATATTTTTTGATGTGTTAAGAAGGGATACGTATATATTTATATTTATATTTATTTTATTGCTTCTATGTTATGTCTGTAGTCGTCCGACTTTTGATTTTTCCCTACTGGTTTATATTAAAATAGTTATCTGCGTTTTCTTTATAACCTCCACCATAGTATGGAGGGTATATTAATTTTGTCATTCCGTTTGTAACTCATCGAAATATTCATTTCCGACCCTATAAAGTATATATATTCTTGATCCGTCTGTTGTAATTACGCTATCTTCTGAAGGAATTGAGATAGGGTGCTGAAGGGTTGTAGGGAGCATAGGGCTGTCTTTTGGTCAATATCGAAGATGGGATATATCGGTCCACGTTTAGGCGTAGCTCCCATATAAGGGTACCCCCCAATTTCCGGAATTTGAGGTTCTTGAGCGCGTTTTTCAGCCGAATTCGCTGAAATTTGGTACATTGTGTTCCTCCAACCTCCACAAAAAATTATAAGTATAGGCCACTTTTTCTGGTAGCCCCCATATAACGGTACCTCCTAATTTTCAGTATTTTTCGGGTTTTGATCGTATTTTTCCACCAAATGGGCTGTAATTTAGTATTTTGAGTTCTTAATAGGTACCAAATCTCCCCCCAAAATTTTTGAATATAGGTGCATTTTTTGCGGTAGCCCCCATATAAGGGTACCCCAATTCGCCTTAAGGCTGAGGGTATAATTATCCATTAAGAATTTGTGAAATTTGGTATGTTCCCTTTATTTTCATTTCTATTACCAGTCAGTATATCTATGGTGGAGGGTATCCAAAGTTAGGCCAGGCCGAAATTAACGTTATTTTACTTGTTTATATTAAAACAGTTATCTAATTTGTTCCGGTTTTTGGGGTTACCTCCATATACCCGTCTTCCACCATAGCATGGGGGATATGCTTTACTCGAAATTGTCCGTTTATAGCCTACATTCTTGCTTTAGAGGATATCGAGTTAAAAAAACTGAAATCGGACCAAACTAAATATGGGAGCTATATCTAAATCTGAACCGATTTTCGCCAATTTCTATTGGGTTCATCCTAAGGCCAAATAAATGAGCTGTGCCAAATTTATCCTATTTGGATCATAAATCCGACCTGTACTTTGGTTACAATTTAACATGGGCAGACAGACATATACAAATAACCCTTCAAATTATAAAAACGCCAAATATTCGCTAATTCCTACACAATGTTGTCAATATTGGTCCCGCTTTAAGTATGCCTCGTATAACGTTGTCCTCTAAATTGCAGTATTTTGAGGATTTTATACAAACGTTTCACCTTACCATGCGTTCAAAATATAGGTCAAAATTTTAGGGTTTTGAGATTTTAGAAAATCCCCAATCAAATTGCTGAAATTTGTGTTTGGTCTAGATTATTGTTTGCAACAATCGATTGGTAGAATTGCCGTTATAGGTTCACTTTTTGGTATGTTCCCCATATTTTTATTTCACGTAACTGTAAGTATTCCTATGGTGGAGGGTATCCGAAGTTCGGCCCGGCCGAACTTAATGCTTTTTTCACTTTGTTTTTAGCCCCTCATGTAGTATAGTATTCCTTAATAGTATTGGGATATTCTGTACTCGAAAGTATGGAATTCTGCGACGATTTAGCCATTTGTAGTAATCATTCGACTTTCGAAGAATAAAAAGCATCAACTATATCGACCCGCATTTAGATCTAGCCCCCATATAATGATACCTACGAGTATTCGGTATTTTTAATATTTAGCTTGAAGGAAGGTATCCTCAATTAGGCATAACACCACATATTCCTACGATGAAATTCCAACACGATGAAATCAATATTGGTCCCGCATTAAGTATAGCCTCCAGGGACGGTCAAGAGTATGAAATTAACGCGAATTAATACCCAGGCTCGGAATATAGATCCGCAGAAACTTAAAGCTCATGGTATTTGTGTATGGTACCATATGGTTGGCCCGTTCGGCTGTACTGCTCCCCCCGAATTGTTCTGCTCTTTTGATGTTTCGATCACTTTTTGACACATATTATGAGGTATCTCAGCCATAGTTTGACAAATGTTGGTGTTAAGTGGTCAAGAGTTTAAGGTTTATCTGCATAAACACGATCTCTTATGGAGGCCCACGTAGTCAAATCACATATCCACCGACTAGGAAATGTCTCTTGCAATGAAGCCATATTCGGTCGAGTTGTGTGGCATGTTGTTGAAACCACATATTCTCCAAGTCGTATTCTTCAATAGCAGACAAAAAAGTCGGTTATCATATGTCTATAACGTTGCGTATATACGGTGACGTTCCATAGTAATTTTCGAAGAAGTAAGGTCCAATCACACCTTCGAACCAAATAATGGCTTTTTCGGGAACTAATGGCCTAATCCTGAGAATTAGTACTGTCTGAGACCTGCCGGACCTTCGAAAACATTTTTATTTACAGCAGCGATATTTTCAGCGAAATGATGATGCACATGCCTTACACCATTTGTAACCGCTACAGTTTCTTCAAATGTGTTCACATAATGTCCTCTTAAGCCCGATATGTGGCTTTGGTAGAATCGTTATTTGAGTAGTAGGTTTTATTAATTGTTTTGTATGCGTTGTGAAATAGTAAAGCAATCCATTTTCGTAAATATTAGACTTTTTACTGAACTCCACCATGAACTTTAAACTCCACCACGAGGTGGACATTTAAAATATATGCAATCGTTCGGTACCTCTATATATACCGTGGGCTGTGACATGTTAAATATTTGGTATGTAGAGCCAATTCGGTTAAAAAATCTATAATACCGGATGTTATTACAGTTATATGGGAGCCATAGTATTCGAATATTGACAATTTTTGATAAAAAGATTTGCTGCCAAATGAGACACCAAAATACCAATCAATTTGGTTGCCGATACTCAACAAAACACCGACATTTTGGAGGTACCATCATATGGGGCAATCCTAAATAGTGGACAAATATTGATAGTTTCTGGTAGAGTCGTGTTGTGAATCAAATGCCAGCCAATTCGGTTTGTTGCTATCATAAAAAGTGCACCAATTTTCTTACTAAAATCATGCCCTTCTGCAAAAATGTCGTTTACTGTGTGATGACTCTAGAAGTCACATTATTTTCGCTTAGCCAGAAAATGAATAGAGTAATATTGTGTTCCAAACGAAATAACATTTTAAATATATAATCAATTTTATTTCGGAAAGGATAAAATACTGGTTCCTTACAATAACATCTAGAATTTTGAAAATTATTTGTACTATTTATGCCTCTCAACTCACGTAAATTCTTGTTTTGGTTGTTAGATTCAAATTTTCATAGAGCTCTTTTTGAATGATTGTATGTTTCAACATAATTGTAATACAAAAGGGAGTAGTATTAAATTACCTTCAAAAACACACACACACACACAATTTATAAAACATAAACAAAAATACCCATTTTTTAATAAAAAATAAAAACAACAACAAAATTTATCAATATATTCTCTATTATTTACACAGATATTGACTATGGTCTAACACAAAAACCCATAACAACAACAACATCAACTATTGAAATCCCAACACATCCGATGCAGCCGCCTCCATCACCACCACCAGCAGCAACAACATCTGAATTTACAACACAATCAACACTGGTAACGTCTGTACCAACAACACCAACATCAGATATCCCAGAAACAACAACAGCAGCAAAAGAGCAACTTAATGGTTTACACGGTTTAGTTGATAGCATTCTGGATGCACTGCCACAGGATCAAATACTGGCAACATTCTTTGATAAACTCGAGTCGAGTGAACAATTTTCGAAATTTGTCGATAGAATTGGCAGTCCAGAGTTCGCTAGAATACTACACAATATGCAGGTGAGTGAAGTTTTGTTTTTTTTTTTTTATGAAGTGTTTCTTCTCCCTACTCTAGTTTAACACGTTTTCATATTTGTTTCTATTTTTTAGTTTTTTTTCTTTTTTTTTTGGGTTTTATTATTTTTGATGTTATTCAAATACTTCAGTTTTGAAAGTGGATGTGTTCAAAAAAAGTTTTTGTTATTCTAAACCTTTATTGTGAAATGCAATTTTTTTATTATTTCGATGAAGAGAAATTCTATGCCAATGGATGGGTGCAATATATAAACATAAAATTTTATATATATATATATATATATATATGTTGAAAATGGAAAAGAACGTATTTCAAAGGATTTGAAATAACAACAAAATTGTGGAATTGTACGTGATTTTAATAACAGTCTTTTAACTCAAACCCCATCAAATATTCATATATGACTTAGAATATATATGCATACACATAAAATACAACTGAAGAATATCCTGACTAATTGAAATTCCATGTTTCAGTTGATGATAACAACATTGGTACTAAAAATGGATATATTTGAAGGTATCTCTAAACGGAAAAAATACCTTTTGGGAAAATATGTAATTTTTATATATCTGGAGAAAAAAATAGCTGTTTCCCGGAAACCATAACCGATTCATTGATCTTTATACCCTTCACCACACTGTGGTACAGGGTATTATGTCTTTGTGCATATGTTTGTAACAGGAAAAAAGAAAACGAGATAGACACATGGCTCCTTTTGAGAATATGCATAGAATCACTTTTAAAGTCGATATTTGCATGTCCGTCTGTCCGCCGTCCGTCCATGTATTTTTGTTAACAAAGTACAGGTCGCACTTGTGATCCGATTTGGACGAAATTTGGCACAGTTCACTTATTTGGCCCAAGGACGAACCCTATTGGAATTGGGAAAAATCGGTTCTGGTTTAGATATAGCTCCCATATATATTTTCGCCCGATTTTAGGTAAATAGTGCACCAAAGTCCCTATATATCATTCGATTTGCACGAAATTTGGCACAGCGTACTGAATTAATTCTAGAGCGATGTCTGTTAAATTTCGTGAAAATCGGTTCAGATTTATATAACTCATATATATATATTTTCGTCCGATTTTAGGTAAATAGTGCACCAATGTCTCTATACATATGCTTCAATTTGCACGAAATTTGGCATACCATTTTGAATTCAGCCTAGAACGACGTGTGTTAAGTTTCCTGAAAATTGGTTCAGATTTAGATATATATAAATCTGAAAATATATATAAATCTGAAAATCGGTTCAGATTCATATGTATATATATATAAATCTTCGTCCGATTTTATGTAAATGGTGCACCAAAGTCCCTATATATCCTTCGATTTGCACGAAATTTGGCACAGCGTACTGAATTAATTCTAGTACGACGTGTGTTAAGTTTCCTGAAAATCGGTTCAGATTTAGATATAGCTCCCATATATAGTTTCGTCCGATTTTATGTAAATGGTGCACCAAAGTCCCTATATATCCTTCAATTTGCACAAAATTTGGCATAGCATTCTGAATTAAGCCTAGAACGGCGTGTGTTAAGTTCTCTGAAAATCGGTTCAGATTTAGATATATCTCCCATATATATTTTCGTCCGATTTTAGGTAAATAGTGCACCAAAGTCCCTATATATCATTCGATTTGCACGAAATTTGGCACAGCGTACTGAATTAATTCTAGAACGATATGTGTTAAATTTCGTGAAAATCGGTTCAGATTTAGATATAGCTCCCATATATATTTTCGTCCGATGTTAGGTATATAGGGGACCAAAGTCCCTATATATCCTTCGATGTGCACAAAATTTGACATAGCATTCTGAATTAAGGCTAGAACGATATGTGTTAAATTTCGTGAAAATCGGTTCAGATTAAGATATAGCGATTTTATGTAAATGGGGCACCAAAGTCCCTATATATCCTTCGACTTGAACGAAATTTGGATTTATAAGTTAATTAAGAGTTCAAAATGTGTCCGAATACAAATATACTGAAATAAGTGTAACCTAACATGTGACAAGTTTAGATGAAATCGGTTTAGATTTCGATATTTTGCTTTAAATTTATTTACATAATTTTGTCCCATTGTAAGAAGAAACTCTATATCTGACCAAAATTTAGTATAGGTTGCGGAATGAAATGTTTAATTTAATATTTATGGTTCTTCAAAAATGCGACGTCTGTTAGGATTCCATCTGTTGAATATACCCAAAGTGGTGAAGGGTATCATACAGTCGGGCCCGTCCGACCTTACTACTTTCTTTACTGGTTTTAACAGGCAAAAGTAATCGGAATATAACCATAGTTCCTTTTGAGAATATGCATAGAATAACTTTCTGAGTCAATTTATTCATGTCCGTCCATGTCTTTTTGTGAACAAAGTACAATTCGCATTTATGATCCGATTCGAATATAATTTTGCACATATGTCATTTTTTTGGCCCAAGGAACCCTATTGAAATTGGAGAAAATCGCTCATATATATGTTTTTGTCCGATTTTCTGTAAATGGTGTACAAACTCCCAATACTAATCCGATTGAGACAAAATTTTACAAAGAGTACTGAATTGGGTATAGATTGATGTATGAAAAGCTTTATTGAAATCAGTTCAGATTTAGGTATAACTCTCATATATAGTTTCACCCGATTTTATGTAAATGGATTACCAAAGAGTCAAATTAAGGTCGATTGTCACAATATTTGGCACACCGTACTGAATTAGGTACAAATTTATGTATGTGAAGTTCATAGAAATCGGTTTAGATTTAGATATAGCACCCATATATAGTTTCCTCCGATCTTATGTAAATGGTGCACCATACTACCAATATTTGTTCGATTGAGACAAAATTTTGCATAACGTACAGGTTGACATCCGTATTGAGATTACTGCAGGATGACGTCCACGAAATTTAGTTGCAATCGGTTCAAATTTAGATATAGCTCCCATATATACGTTCGTCCAATTTTATATAAATAGAGCAGTATACTTTCAATATTTTTCCGATTGTAAGTGATTATTTATACTCTTTCGAGTCGAGCTTGATGATCTAAATTTTGCAATGAAAAGGAAAGCCAGGAGAAGAACCTACGTACCCACCATTATGCGACGCGTTTCGCCGTTGGTTAAGCGGCTCATCAGGCATATTGGGCTATGTGGCTTTACAAAGGTCGTACGTTGATAACTTGTATTTATTCCGCCCTGATGCGAAACTTGCATATGCGAATTAAATTCAAATTTGTCAAAGTTCGACATTTGTCTTCATTCTAGGAACAGTCCTTTTCAAAGCAGATTTTTGTTGTAGCGATGGATAATTAATCCACACACCTACAATTGCTTCCATGGTATACACATGTTTTTGCGCAACCGTTTTGGAAGTGTGTTGATGGCTCAGAACGTTAAGTGGTCTTGGCAACATTTGTGTTGCTCCGAGGACCTAGGTTCGAGCCCTAGCCGTGCTCGGCTGACATTAATTTTTGTTATTTGAATTTTTGTGATCATTTGAAAGTGATTTGAAGTGATTATTTATACTCTTTCGAGTCGAGTTTGATGATCTAAATTTTGCAATGAAAAGGAAAACCAGGAGAAGAACCTACGTACCCACCATTATGCGACGCGTTTCGCCGTTGGTTAAGCGGCTCATCAGGCATATTGGGCTATGTGGCTTTACAAAGATTGTGATAAAATTTTGCACAACTTTCTGAATTAGGTCTGCTTTGATCTATATACTTTCCTCCTATTTTTGGTAAAGGTCGGACTAAACTCACAATATTTGTCCGATGAATAAAAAAATTAGAACAACGTACTTACTTAAGTCCAGTTTCATGTCCATGAAGTATTGTTGAAATCGAATCGGATCAAAAATATATATGGGAGCTATATCTAATAGCTCCCATATATATTTTCGTTGGAGTTTAGTTAAATGATTGACATGTATATGTATATGGGATCATCTCCACAGGGTGGAGAAGGGTATAAATAGGGAAGATCCTGGTCGATTGTTGTTGTTCATACAATATCTTTATATTTACAGTTAGTAGTTTTATTAGTTTTTGTGTTAACGTGCACATCATTTGTAAAAACACTGTTTCGAGTCGTTTGATGATGACACAAAAATTAGTTATATCTTCAGGAGTTGTTCAAAGGAACATTCTTGAATTAGTGCAAATTAAATAAAAAGCCTAAATTAAATTTTTTGAAACCGAGAAATAAAGGTGGTATTTTCTTATATCTATACAAGAATTACACAAAGATATGCCCGAGGACAAATTGTTGAAAATAAATTCAGAAAACAATATGTCGGTCCAATAGACAGAAAATTGTACTACATTGAGTCTACAATAATGTGCGTCAAGTTCCTATTTCTATATAGCTGGTCCAAATTGAGAACCAAACATTCCTACGATTTTGCGGCTCACACAAATTTATTCATATATCCTGAATTAAGTCTAAAATGATGCATGTCATCTTTAGGTGCAAATTTTATTATAGACAATATTTCTATCCGATTGACATGGAATTTTAATTGTCCTACCGACTAAAGATTGGAGTTTAAAATGATGTGTGATGAGTCTTTTTCCAAATACTTGATAAAGTTCGAGCAGAACAAGTGTATGGAGGCTATAAAAAACTTCAAAAAGGGTTCTTAAGTCAGTTAGGAAAAAGTCAAAGTCGGCCTGGCCTGAATCGAACTAATACCAAAGACGTAGAAACCTTAAAGACTCGACAAAATGCATTTTGGCAAAATATTTTATGAAAAAATATCCAGGGGGAATCAAGGTTAACAGAGGCATGTTAAGAATAAAAACGCCAATACGCGAAAATGTGTGAATAAAATGTAAATAAAATTAGAGGCCTGCACTCAAAATATGTATTTTCATTTTATAAGCTTAAGATATAGCATTAAAAACGTTTAATATTGTTCTCTCTGTTGTTATAATATCGTAACAACAGAGAAAAAGCCATCTGTTGAAAATTGCTTACGTATCAATTGTCCTATCTTTATACTTTTATGTCTTTGCTAATACGCACTGAATTCCAACAATTTGATTATGTTTCAACCTTAGACAAATAAACAAAAATACTGAGAGGTATATATAATTTTTCATGGACAGTATCTTTATCTATCTCTATCTCCCAAACTGCTATATTTTATTACAACCTCTTGCCACCTCATGCATCATGCAGCACTCCCAAACACATTTGAAGTCAGTCGTTTACTATTATTGGTTTAACGTTTAAATAACTTTAAAGAATCCTTATACTTTTAACAATAATTGCCAAATAACATTTTTTTACGATTATACCCCAATTATCCTTCTGCAAGGATATATTTTTCTTTAAAAATAGAAACATTTCTTATTTTCGCATAATAATTATTTTAAAATACAAAAAGGCTTATGAAATACAAACACGTACACCATAAAGTTAATTCACCTCCATTGAAAAAGGTAAACATTTCCCAAACAAAACGTGATTGAAATATTGAATATGTAATCTTTTTTGTTTTGTGAATTTCTCTAACAGTAGACATTCAGAAAAAAATCAATTTTGTAATTTTATATGTAATTGTAACGTATTACTATTTTCGTAAAAAATTCTTTAAACGAATTTCTCATTTTTTATTTCCTCTTGAGGAGTGTGTTTATACCCTTCACCGCACTGTGGTACAGGGTACTATGTCTTCGTGCATATGTTTGTACCAGGCAAAAATAATCGAGATAGACCCATGGTTCCTTTTGAGAATATGCATAGAATCACTTTATGAGTCGGTTTATGCATGTCCGTCTGTCCATGTTAAATTGTAAACAAGGTACAGGTAGCATTTATGATCCGAATTGGATGTAATTTGGCACGAAAATTGGCATAGCGTACTGAATTGTGTATAGTAATGTTTATTAAGTTTCGTGAAAATCGGTTCAGATTTAGATATTGCTCCCATATATACGTCCCAATTAAGGTAAATTGTGTACCAAAGTCCCCATATATCTTTCGATTTGCACGACATTTGGCACAGCGTAGTAAATTAACGTCTAGAATGATGTGTGCAAAGTTTCGAGAAAATCGGTTCAGATTAATTTATAGCTCCCATATACAGCTTCGCCCGACTTTAGGAAACTAGTAGATTAAAGTCCCTGGAATTTTTTTTGATTTGCACGAAATTGGGCACAGCGTAATGAATTACGTCTAGAAAGATGACTGCCAAGTTTCGTGAAAATCGGTTCAGAGTTAAATATAGGTCCCATATATATCATCGTCCGATTTAAGGTAAATTGTGTACCAAAGTCCCTATATAACTTTCGATTTGCTCGAAATTTGGCACAGCATACTAAATTAAGTCTAGAATGATGTATGCAAAGTTTCGTGAAAATCGGTTCAGATTTAGCTCCCATATATAGCTTCGACCGATTTTAGGTTAATAATTCATTAAGTCCCTGGAAATATTTGCACGAATGTTTGCATAGCGTACTGAATTAAGACTAGAATGGGCGTGGCAATCAGTTCAGGTTCAGATATAGCTCCCATTTATATTTTCATCCGTTTTAAGGTAATTGTTGCACTAAAGACCCTGGAAATCTTTTCATTTGCACGAATTTTAGCATAGCGTACTGAATTAAGTCTAGAATGATGTGTGCAAAGTTTCTTGAAAATCGGTGAATTAAAGCTAGAATGACGTGGCAAGTTTCGTGAAAATAGGTTCAGATTTAGATATAGCTCCCAAATACATTTTCGCCCGATTTTAGGTATCTGGTGCACCAAAGTCCTTGAAAATCTTTTGATTTGCACGAATTTTAGCATAGCGTGCTGAAGTGAGTATAAAATGATGTGTGCAAAGTTTCGTGACAATCGGTTCAGATTTAGATATAGCTCCCATAAATATTTTCATCCGATAAATATTTTCAAAATAACACATTCTAATGGAAAAAACTAGAAGTTCATTTTTATCAAGAATACATATAATTTATTGGGTTTCCGAAACGAAACGAAATACCAAATTTAATATACTTCTCCTCTTATGGAGGAGTTCATAAAAAGCCATATATATATATATATTAAAACTCCAATAATCTGTTATATCCACATTACTTGTTGATCGTATTCAAATAATTTCACGATTATTTAATGTTGCTTAGTATATAATTTTTTATTTTATTTTTTTTTTATATTATTTTCTTCGTTTTATTTTTGTTTTTTTCCCTTATTTACAGAATTCCGTACCGTTGAGAAATTTAATATTTAACCTGCACAATAACGGTGTTTATGTCACACGAATTGTTGACTCGATAAAATCATATTTCTTCCTTGGAGGATTTTAAATGGCATATGAATATTGAACATCCTCCAGCCAACACATACGTACACATACTATACATATTACAGTTAAGAGGTTTTATGAGTTTTTTATTTTTATTTGAAGAACCAAAAATCTCGCTTATTTCTTCGTTGTGTCATAACCGTAGCCACCAGCATTATTGTCAACGCCATTACAATCAACTTTTCTTCCATCATCCGAAACAGAAAACCAATCCAATTCACTCTACAACAATCAAATCAAACCCCAAATCAACAGCCAAAAATACTCGAAAATGAGTGAAGAAATCTCCAAAAAGAAAGTGCCAGCACAAATCAAGGAACGACAACGGGGATCAGTAGTAGTACAAAATGGAACACTAAAAAGAAATATTATAATGGCATCATAAAATAATTCCAGTCAATAAAAGATCAAATGTTCGCTGGGCCAATTTAAAAAATATACAGAAAAACGATGAGCAGCATAGCATGAATAAAAGTGGACGTTGAAATGATTCTAAACACACGCACGCACTCACACACGTGTATCTCAAACTCACACTACCCAAAAGTTCATATTTTATGTATGAACGGCAGTCCGATTTTTTATAACTGCTGTAAAAAAAATTGTGCTTTTTATTTTTTTCTCTTTTTTCTTTTGTATGGGGATAACAACAACAACAAAAATAAATAAATAAAAATAAGAATCAAAGATATCTATAGAATAAAAACTAACAATAGAAAGGATTTTTAAGGGGTTGAGTTGTGTGTTTGAGGATAAATAGAAATTTGTGAGGTAAGTATTTAATTTTTTTAAGCTATCAAATTTATGATTTTCTTATATCGAATGTAAATTTGTCGTACGAACTATATGTGGGTGTTATATCCAAATCTTACAAAAGTTATTACGCGCTCATATAGTCTTAAACAAGAACGTTAAACAATAAGACCTCGGGTTTGGGGACGTGAGGGTCGGAAAATTGTTTTTCATAGAGAAGAGTAGGACAGAAGGAAATATAACAATAGCTTAGGCATATATATGTCAATGTATTCTCAGAATTTATTCTATATAAAATTTAGGACCTGGGGCAAAATTTAACCGGGAAATATTTACCGGAGACCCCACAAAGTATATATATTCTAGATAAGAATAAAATTCTATGTCGATTTATGGGTTCCTGGGTGTTTGTCTGTTGAAATCACGATATAGCTCGCACTACTAAGGAAAGAACTCTGAAATTTCACACAGATATTGCTAATAATCCTAGGAAGTTGGCATTGCAAATGGGATATATCGGTCCACGTTTTGGTGTAGACCCCATATAACGGTACCCCCAATATTCGGTGTTTTAAGATATTTTGGACACGTTTTCCAACCGAAATGGCTGTTATTTGGTATTTTGGGTTCTCATTGAGTAACACTTATCCGTACCAAAAATTATGAATATTGACCCAAGTTTCAAGGTAGTCCCCATACAACGGCACAACCCTTATATTCGGAATTATAGAGATTTTGGACACGTTTATCCACTGAATTTGGCTGTACTGTATTTTTGGGTTCTCATTGAATAACACATGTCCGTACCAAAAACTCTTAATATTGACCCAAGTTTTAGGGTAGCCACCACACAACGGTACCACCCAAAAATCAGTATTTAGGAATGTTGGAGACCTATTTTAACCGAATTTATGGTAATTTTGTATGTTGGGTTCTCATTGTGTAGCACATGTCCCTATCAAAAACTATTAATATTGACCGTAGCCCCACACAACTGTCGCACCCAATAGTCGGTATTTTGGACCCGTTTTTCAATCAAATTGACTGCTATTTTGTATCCTTGTACTAAAAATTATTTATGACTAAATTAACGGTACCCCACATCTCTGTATT
>NW_026887629.1:0-88998 GCF_032173495.1 Musca vetustissima | reverse complement strand
GTGCACCACATACCCTATATATCTTTCGATTTGCACGAAATTTGGTATAGCCTACTGAATTAGGTCTAGAATTATGTGTGTTAAGTTACATTAAAATCGGTTCGGATTTAGATATAATTTCCATATATATTTTTGTCCGATTTATTGTAAATGATGCACCACATACCCTATATATCTTTCGATTTGCATGAAATTTGGCACGGCGTAATGAATTAGGACTAGAATGATGTGTGCTAAATTTCATAAAAATCGGACAAGATTTAGATACAGCTCCCATATAGATTTTCGTCCGATTTAAGGTAAATGGTGCACCAAAGTCCCTATATATCTTTCTATATGCACGAAATTTGGCATAGGGTACCGAAATAGATTCAGAATTAAGTGTGCTAAGTTTCATCAAAATCGGTTCAGATTTAGATATATCTCTCATATATATTTTCATCCGATTTAAGGAAAATGGTGCACTAAAGTCTCTATATATCTTTCAATTTTCACGAAGTTTGGCACTGCGTACTGAATTAAGCCTAGAATGATGTGTGCTAAGTTTCATGAAATTCGGTTCGGATTTAGATATAGCTCCCATATATATTTTCGTCCGATTTAAGGTAAATGGTGCATCAAAGTCCCTATATATCTTTCGATTTGCACGAAATTTGGCACAGCGTACTGAATTAGGTCTAGAATGATGTGTGCTAAGTTTCATGAAAATCGGTTCGGATTTAGATATATCTCCCATATAAATTTTCTTCCGATTTCAGGTAAATGGTGCCCCAAAGTCCCTATAAATCTTCCGATTTGCACGAACTTTGGCACAGCGTACTGAATTAAGCCTGGAATGATGTGTGTTGAGTTTCATGAAAATCGGTTCGGATTTAGATATAGCTCCTATATATATAGTTTCGCCCGATTTAAGGTAAATGGTGCACCAAAGTCACTACAAATCTTTCGATTTGCACGAAATTTGACACAGCATACAGAATTAAGCCTGGAATGATGTGTGTCAAATTTCGTGAAAATCGGTTCAGATTTAGATGTAGCTCTCATATATATTTTCGTCCGATTTAAGGTAAATGGTGTATTAAAGTCTCTATACACCTTTCGATTTGCACTGAATTTGGCACAGCGTGCTGAATTAGGCCCAGAATTATGTGTGTTAAGTTTCGTGAAAATCGCTTCGGATTTAGATATAGCACCCATATATATTTTCGTCCGATTTAAGGTAAATGGTGCATCAAAGTCCCTATATATCTTTCGATTTGCACGAAATTTGGCACAGCGTACTGAATTAAGCCTGGAAAGATGTGTGTTAAGTTTCATGAAAATCGGTTCGGATTTAGATATAGCTCCTATATATAGTTTCGCCCGATTTAAGGTAAATGGTGCACCAAAGTCCCTATATATCTTTCGATTTGCACGAAATTTGACACAGCGTAATGAATTAAGCCTAGAATGATGTGTGCTAAGTTTCTAGAAAATCGGTTCGGATTTAGATATAGCTCTCATATATATTTTCCTCCGATTTAAGGTAAATGGTGCACCAAAGTCCCTGTATATCTTTCGATTTGCACGAAATTTGGTATAGTGTACTGGATTAGGTCCAAAATAATCTGTGCTAAGTTTTGTGGAAATCGGTTCAGATTTAGATAGAGCTCCCATATATAGTTTCCTCCGATTTAAGGTAAATGGTGCACCAAAGTCCCTATATATCTTTCGATTTGCACGAAATTTGGCATAGGGTGCTGAACTAGGTCCAGAATGATGTGTGCTAAGTTTCATGAAAATCGGTTCAGATTTAGATATAGCTCCCATATATATATTGGTCCGGTTTAAGGTAAATGGAGAACCAAAGACCCTATAAATCTTTCGATTTGCACGAAATTTGGTATAGCCTACTGAATTAGGTCTAGAATGATGTGTGTTAAGTTTCGTGAAAATCGGCTCAGATTACCCAAAGTGGTTAAGGGTATCATATAGTCGGCCCTGTCCGACTTTTCTACTTTCCTATTGGTTTTAATTTAATAAAAATAACCAAAAACAAAATTTATTATTTTATTTACTAACATTTTTGTATTTTTCTCCCTACCTCTCTCTCTCTCTCTTTCCCTCCTGGATATCTCCCTTCCCCCTCTCTCCCTTCCCCTTTCTACAGGCCTGCGGCAAATATATGCCAGCCACCGGTAACGCTCAAAATAATCAAAACAATCAACCCATGGATGGCACCTATCTGGTTGAGGCCTCATTTTAGATGGGAAATATCCGCTCGAATCGATTGCAAAATCCAAACAAACTACTTTATCTAGTTACGAATATGTGTAGAATTTATTTGAAGCAGATAAAAAAATAGGTTTTTTTAAACAATAAAATTTTTTAAATTATTTTTTGTGGATTTAGATTTTTTTGGTTACAATAAAAAATAACACAAAATCGAACTAAGTAAACAAAATAAATAGAAAGAAAAAATACACAACAACAAAAGAAAATTGTTAACAATAAATATAAAAAACAAATAAATAAATAGTTCAATAATAATTTAAAATAAAAAAATATAACAACTACAACAAAATTCCTAGAAAAAAATTAGAAGAGAAAAAAATATTGAGAAATTTTCAAAAATGTTTTTTTTTTTTTTTTGAAAATTATAAAAATTTTTTTTAAAAAGAAATTCAATATTATTTGAGAAATTTTAAAATATTTTCCAGGTCAACATTTCAAAGAATAATTTTGGATATAGACATAAATATAAAAGTTACAAAAAAAAAAAAAAAAAAAAAAATTGAAAAAATATTTTAAAAAATTTTGAAAATTTTTTGTAAGAAATTTTTAGATATTTCCTTGTCACAATTTAAAAAAAAATATCTTTTAACAATTTTAAAAAATATATATTTTATTTAAACTATTAAATTTGCGTATTTTAGAAATTTAATTTAAAAAAATCTGAGGTTTTCAGTAATTTTCAGATTTGTTGGGAGCTGTTTTCCAACCGAATTGCCTGTAATTTGTTATTTAGGGTTCGAAGTGTGTAGTAAATTTTCCTACCAAAAAATTATTCATATTGGTCAACTTTTCACGGTAGCTCCTATATAGAGGCACCTCCCGAATTTCAATATGTTGGGGAGCTTGGACATGTTTTTCATCCAAATTAGCAGTAATTTGATATTTCGGGTTCTTATTGGATAGGAAATCTTCTTAATAAAAATTATTAAAATTGGTCAACCCTTAAGGGTAGCTCCCATATAGAGGCACCTCCCGAATTTCGATATTTTGGGGAGCTTGGGTATGTTTTTCAACCAAATTGTCTGTAATTTGGTATTTTGGGTTCTCATTGAGAAGTAAATCATCCTGCAAAAACTTATTCATATTGGTGCACTTTTTAGGGTAGCTCCCATATAGAGGCACCTCCCTAATTTCGATATTTTGGGGAGCTTGGACATGTTTTTCACCCAAATTGGCTGTAATTTGATATTTTGGGTTCTCACTGGGTAGAAAATCTACATACCAAAAATTATTCATATTGTTCAATTTTTAAGTGTACCTCCCATATAAAAATTCCTCCATCATTTCGGTATTTTGGGGAGCTTGGGTATGTTTTCCAATAAAATGTGCTGAAATTTAGTATTTTGGGTTATCATTGAGCGTCAAGTATCCCTACCAAAATTTGTCAATGTCGGTAAATTTTTTAGGGAAGCTTTTATATGAACGTATCTGCCGAATTTCGATATTTTGGGGAGCTTGGGGACATACTCCAACCAAATTGGCTGCAATTCGATATTTTGGGTTCTCATTAAGTGTCAAGTATCCCTCTACCAAAAATTATTAATATCGGTACATTTTTTAGTGTAGCTCCCATATAAAGGTATCGGTCAAATTTCGATAATTTGGGGGGGCTTGGGTACATTTTCCAACCAAATTGGCTGTAATTTGATATTTTCAGTTATCATGGGGTGTCAAATATCCCTACCAAAAATTAGCAATGTCGATTCACTTTTAGGTATAGCTCTCATATAACCGAATCGACCAGTTTTCGGTATTTTGGGGAGCTTGGGTACATTTTCTAACCAGTTTGCTTGTAATTTGGTATTTTGAACTCTCTTTGGGTAGCAAGACTTCCTGCCAAAAATTATTAATATTGGTCAAATTTTAAGGGTAGCTTCCATATAAGGGTACCTTCCTAATTTCGATATTTTTGGGGAGCTTGGACATGTTTTTCAACCGAATTGGCTGTAGTTCGAGATTCTGGGTTCTTATTAGATAGGAAATCTCCGTACCAAAAATTATAAATATCGGTGCATTTTTTAGGGTAGCTCCCATATAAAGGTATCGGCCAAATTTCGATATTTTTGGGAGCTTGGGCACATTTTCCAACCAAATTGGCTTTAATTTGATATTTGTGGTTATTATGGGGTGCTAAATATTTCTACCAAAATTTAGCAATATCGGTTCACTTTTGGGTATAGCTGTCATATAACCGAATCGACCAGTTTTCGATATTTTGGGGGGCTTAGACATGTTTTTAAACCAAATTTGCTGTAATTTAATATTTTGGGTTCTCATGGGGTTACTATTCTCCTTACCAAACATTATAATTATTGGCACATTTTTTAGGGTAGCTCCCATATAAAGGTATCTACCACATTTCGATATTTTGGGGAGCTTGGACACATTTTTTCGTCCGAATTGACTGTAATTTGGTATTTCGGGTTCTCATTAGATAGAAAATCTCCGCACTAAAAATTATCCATATCAGTTTACGTTTTGGTATAGCCCTCATATAACCGATCCGATCAGTTTTCGATATTTTGGGCGGCTTGGGTACATTTTCAAACCAAATTAGCTGTAATTTGGTATAGAGGGTTCTTGAAGGCTGACAAACACATACACAAAAGATTATAGCTATAGGTCCATGTTTAGACATAGTCTCCATTTATGGGTGGCGACCAATTTTCGATGATTTGAAGGTTTTTGGGGGCATTGTTCTCATCGATGTAGCAAAATTTTTCGAGATATTTGGAGGGGTAAAGCACATTTCTCAGTTGAGAATTTTCCCCCACATAATTTTCGAAATAATTGCCATATAAAGATGTCGGTATTTTGAGGAGTTTAGCCGAATTTTCTACTGAAATTGGAGGCGACGAAAACATATTTTTTAGACAATTTTCAATATTACTTGATTTTTGCCCACCCGTAGCCCTCCTAGAAAGGCCTCGATTCATATTCGGTATGTTTTTTTTTTTAATTTCTCCGAATTTTCTCATCGAATTGCCTATAATTAAAAAAGATTTCCTATCTATAGGATTGAGGAGTGTCCTCTGTCTCTGTGCCGAAGCTATATAGAAGATTTTTCCATTATAGTCCAAAAAAAAAAAAAAAAAAAAAAAATCCAAAAAAATTGAGCCTACTGATGGTTCCCGTAGAAGGGGAAGCCCACGAATTAGATAGAAAGACCAGGCAGAAAACAACATCTTGGAACGTGGTCTTCCAAATTGGTGGACTTGCGCACAACACCGACGCGCTTGGAAATCTTTTTTAAGCTCGGCTTATGGAACAACCGTTCTGTAACAAGCCAGCTAAGTAAGTAAGTCCAATTTCATAGAAAGGTCTCGATTCATATTCGGTAAGTTTTTTTTTTTAATTTCTCCGAATTTTCTCATCGAAGTGTCAATAGTCAAAAAAGATCTCCAATATATAAGTGGGACTGAGGAGTGTCCTCTGTCTCTGTGCGGAGGTCATGTAGCAGATTTTCCCCTTATAATCCAACATCATTGAAAGGTTTCGATTCGTATTCGGTATTTTTTTTTTAATTTTCTCCGAATTTTCTCATCTTGCCTAATCTATAAAGTGGGACCTACCTATAGGTGAGACTGAGGAGTGTCCTCTGTCTCTGTGCAGAAGTCATGTGGAATATTTTCCTCCTATAGTCCAATTTCTACAGACCTATTGCCTATTTAACAGAACTGCAGAAGATTTTGACACCCCTGTTAAAAACTTTTGGTAGGTCTTCTGTCTATCGAAGTCCAGTTTTTACTCGAAAAAGATATCTGGTTCCCTTTAAGATCATCTGGTTCAATTTTTTTTAATGGGAACTACTCCATAACCTTAAATTATTTTCTCCATAACCTTAAATTATTTTTTTATAAGGATTTGTTGAAGATTTCCCCACATAATTTTCGAAATAATTTCCATATAAAGAAGATTTTCCCCTTAAAGCCCAATTCCTACAGACCTATTACCCCCTTTTATGACCTGTAGAAGGCGTTGACAGTCCTGTTAAATGTGTGTTGGAAGGCCTTCTGTCTATCGAAGTCCAGTGGTCGGACTCACTCGAAAAAAGATATCTGGTTCCCTTTAAGATCCTCTCTTTAAAAGTTTTTTTTAATGGGAACTACCTTAAAAAAATTCTCCATAACCTCAAATTATTTATTTTTTAAATTTTTTTTTATAAATTCATCTATTTTGTTTTTTTTTTCATAGTAAAGTAAAAAAAAATCGAATACAAAATCTGTCCTATCTCTGTGCAGAAGTCATGTAGAAGATTTTCCCCCTTATAGTCCAACTTCTATAGACCCATTGTCCCTATTAAACCCATTGTCCCTATTAGAAGATCTTGACGCCCATTGTCCCTATTTAAGACCAATAGAAGATGTTGACAACACCTGTTAAATGTATTTTGGAAGGCCTTCTGTCTATCGGAATCCAGTATCTGGTTCCCTTTAAGATTCTCTCTTTTAATTTTTTTTGAATGGGATCCACTTTCAAAAATTCTCCATAACCTCAATTTATTTTTTTTTAATTTTTTTTAAATTCTTCTAATTTTTTTTTTATTCACAGTACAGACAAAAAAATCGAATACACAATCTGTTGATTAGTGGCATAGACGAAATCAGAAAAAAATAGAAATTAAAAAAAAATAATACAAAACAAAATAAATATTTAATAAAAATTAGTAAAATTTTTTTGAATGGGATATACTTTAAAAAGTTCTCCATAACCTCAAATTATTATTATTTTTTATGTTTTTATAATTTTTTCTATTTTTTTTTTTTATTCACAATACAGACAAAAAAATCGAATACAAAATCTGTTGAATAGAAATTAAAAAAAAAAAATTACAAAAAGAAAAATATAAATATTTAATAAAAATTAGTTTATAAAAAAAAAATAAATACACAATTCCAAAAAAAAAAAAAAAAAAATCTGTTAAAAATCTGTTAAAAAAATACAAAATAAAAAAATTATTTTAGCAAAAAAAATAAATTTCAAAATTAAAAACAAAAAAAAAAAATAATAATTTTTCTTTAAAAAAAATAGAAATAATTAAATGAAAATAATTTAAATAAAAAAAATTATATTTTGATTAAGTAGTTTATATATAAAATATTAAAAAAATATAAAAATATTAAAAAAATAAATTGAAAAAATAAAAAATAAAATATTAAAAAAAAAAAAAATAAAAAAAAAAAAAATTAAAACAAAATTTATTTGAATTTTGTAATAATTCCTCAAAAACAAACTATCATAGATTTTAGAAGAAAATTTGTTTAAAAATTAATTTTTAAAACCAAAAAAAAAAAAGAAAATTAAAAACAATGGAATACAAAACCTAAAATCATTAAACCTTAAATCAAAATTTTGTTATAAGAATTAAAAAAAGACGACGAATTAAAAAAGAAAGATAGAAAAAAATAACGAAGAAAAAATTCCAATAAGCCCACCCTCTCTCAACACAATCATTCAAGCAAATCTTTATTGGAAAAATAATTATTTTAAACAAAAAAAAAAAAAAAACAAAAAACATCACCGTACAAAAAATTCATTTCAATTCAAAACTATCTCACAGTTAATTACAAATAAAACAGCAGAACTATTAATTAAAGAAAAAAATACAAAAAAAAAAAAATAAAATAAAAAAACTCTAAAAAAAAATAAAAGAGGAAAGAAAAAAGAACTCACAATTAATTATCCCCAAACTTTAAACAAGAAAAGAAGAATGCTGCCAAAAAAATTACACACACACACTAAGAACTAAAAAAATAAAAAAAAAACAACAACTTATTAAGTCAACAAAGACATGTAATACCTATCACCAAATCTCTCCCACATTAACATTTTAAAGAAGAAGAAGAAGAAAAATAAAATAAAAAATACACGAATTTCTTCAACACACCACACCAAAAAAAAAAAATTCCATTGGATTGGCAAAGGAAATCCTTACTTTTTAGGTCTAACATACACATGAAATGAAGCCTATACTCAAAAAAAAAAACCAGTAAGGAAAGTAGTAAAGTCGGACGGGGCCGACTATATGATACCCTTCACCACTTTGAGTATATTCAAGAAATGAATCCTAACAGAAGTCGTATGTGTCAGTCTCGTTTCCTACTGCCTGCTACAAACAAATGCGCAAAAACATAATATCCTGTGCCAGAATAAAAAATTGGTTCAAGAACCTCAAAACCTGGGGGCTACCAGAAAAAATTGACCACTATTTATAGTGTAGAGATGTGCTACCTAATAAGAACTCGACGTACTAAATTAAGTCAATTTGGTTGAAAAATACAAAACCCCCAAAATACCAAAAATTTGGGGTACCGTTATATGGGGACTACCAGAAAAACTGGACCTATATTTATAATTTTTAGTGGAGTAATTTGGTACCCAATAAGAACCCAATGTACAAAATTTCAGAGAATTCAGTTATAAAACAAGCCCAAGAACCCGAAAATACCGAAAATGTGGGGTACCCTTATATGGGGGCTATCCGAAAAAATTGACATTTACTTTTAATTTTTGGTAAGGAGATTTGCTACCCAATGAGAACACAAAGTACCAAATTTCAGCAAATTCGGTCGAAAAATGCTATCAAAACCCCCAAAATACCGAAAATTGGGGGTTATCTTATATGGGGGCTATCCGAAAAAATTGACATTTACTTTTAATTTTTGGTAAGGAGATTTGCTACCCAATGAGAACACAAAGTACCAAATTTCAGCAAATTCGGTCGAAAAACGCTATCAAAACCCCCAAAATACCGAAAATTGGGGGTAATCTTATATGGGGGCTATCCGAAAAAATGGACCTTTATTTATAATTTTTGGTAGGGATATTTGCTACCCAATAAGAACTCAATGTACCAAATTTCAGCGAATTCAGTTAAAAAACGCGCTCAAGAACCTCAAAATACCGAAAATTTGGGGGTACCCTTATATGGGGGCTATCCGAAAAAATTGACCTTTGTTTATAATTTTTGGTAGAGAGATTTGCTACCCAATAAGAATTCAAAGTACCAAATTTCAGCGAAATACCGAAAATTTTGGGGTACCCTTATATGGGAGCTATGCCTAAACGTGGACCGATTTTCTCCAATTTCAATAGGTTTCGTCCTTGGGCCAATTAAGTGACCTGTGCCAAATTTCATCCAAATCGGATCATAAATGTGACCTGTACTTTGTTAACAAAAATACATGGACGGAAAACATTACGGACGGAATATATATCGGACACACCACATGCATAAATCGACTCAGAAAGTGATTCTATGCATATTCTCAAAAGGAACCATGGGTCTATCTCGATTATTTTTGCCTGTTACAAACATATGCACAAAGACATAATACCCTGTACCACAGTGTGGTGAAGGGTATAAATACAACTACAACTACAACAACATCAAAAACAAACCACTACAACACAAACAAAACACTGAGAACTTAATTTAACTTCCATGCTCTAAGCTGTTCTTTGAAATCCAAAACCAAAAAAAAAAAACAACAAAATTTTTTTGTGTGTGTCTGTGTCTATAAACTACAAAATAACAACAAAATAAATACAACAACAAATAAGTAACGAACTCTAGAAAAAAAAAGAATACTAACAAAACAAATACTAACAAAACAAACAAAATACAAAAACAAAAACAATTGTAAAAAAATGAATAACAATAAAAGAAAAACAAAAAAAAATAAAAAAACAATATTTTAGTGTAAATGTTAACAATAAAAATAAAAACAACAACATATTGTTTTATTCCATAATATACACAAAAAAAATTTTTAATTGAAATACAAAAAAAAAGTTTTTTTTAAAAACAATTTTGAAAAAATCCAGGCATTATATAGGGTCTCAAACGCTATATATCCAATTTTCATGCAAATCGAAAGATATTTAGGGACTTTGGTGCACCATTTACCTAAAATCGGACGAAAATATCTATGGGAGCTATATCTAAATCAGGACCGATTTTCACGAAACTTGGCAGACATCACTCTAGGCTCAAATCTGTAAGTTACGCCAAATTTCGTGCAAATCGAAAGATATATAGGGCCTTTGGTGCACCATTTACCTTAAATCGGACGAAAATATATATGGGAGCTATATCTAAATCTGAACCGATTTTCACGAAACTTTACACACATCATTCTAGACTCAATTAAGTATGCTATACCAAATTTCGTGCAAATCAAAAGATATATAGGGCCTTTAGATCACCACTTACCTTAAATCGGACGAAAATATATATGGGAGCTATATCTAAATTTGAACCGATTTTCACGAAACTAGACACACGTCATTCTAGACTCAATTCAGTATAATATGCCAAATTTCATGCAAATCGAAAGATATTTAGGGACTTTGGTGCACCATTTACATAAAATCCGACGAAAATATATATGTGGGAGCTATATCTAAAACTGAACCGATTTTCTCGAAACTAAGCTCACAATATTCTAGACTCATTTCAGTATTTCGTGCAAATCGAAAGATATATAAGGACTTTGGTACTCCTTTTTCATTAAATCGGATGAAAATATATATGGGAGCTATATCTACATCTGAACCGATTTTTACGAAACTTGGCACACATCACCCCAGGTGCAATTTAGACCGCTATGCCAAATTTCGTGCAAATAGAAAGTTATAGAAGGTCTTTGGTGCACCATTTATCTTAAATCGGACGAAAATATATATGGGGGCAATATCTTAATCTGGACCGATTTTCAGGAAACTTAACACACATCATTCTAGACCTAATTCATTACGCTGTGCCAAATTTTAAGAAAATCGAATGATATATAAGGACTTTGGTACTTACTTAGAGAAGCTTTCCAGGCGCGTCGGTCTATTGCGCAGTTTTTCCAATTTCAAAGACCATTTTTGGTAATGTTGTCTTCGATTTGATGTTTCCATCGTATTATTGACCTTCCCCTATTGCGTAAACCATCAGCTGGTTCGCTTTTATATTCCTTCTGGGCTGGTACATCTTCATCCATTCTCACAACATGACCTAGCCAAAGTAGGCGCTGCAGTTCAATACGTCTAACAATGTCGGTGTCCGAGAAAAGCTGGTACAACTCATGGTTCATTCGACGGCGATATTCACCGTCAACGCAGATCGACCCATAGATCTTTCGGAGACTTTTTCTCTCAAACACTCCAAGAGCTGCCTCATCTGCCTGCGTACGTACCCATGCTTCAGATCCATATAACACCATGGGTATTATCAGCGTCTTGTAGAGTGTGAGTTTGGTCTGGCGGGAGGTGGTCTTGCTTTTAAGTTTTTTGCTCAGACCATAGTAGCATCGGTTGGCCATCACACTCCTTCTCTGAATTTCAAAACTGATGTCATTCGTTTTATTTATGGCGGTACCAAGGTATATCAAATCTTTTGTTCCACAGTTGGTCCGAGTCTATTGGACATCTTGCCCGTTGATACCATCAGCTTGGTCTTCTCGCCGTTTACTGCCAGACCCACTTTGGCAGACTGCTTCTCAATTTATTCAAAGGTGGCTGTTACCGCCTGCAATGTTCGACCCATTATATCGATGTCATCGGCGTAGGTGAGTAACATGTGTTGTTTGGTGTACAGAGTGCCATTTCTGTTCACTTTTGCATCTCGTATGACCTTTTCCAGTAGGATGTTAAAAATGTCACACGACAGACTATCACCTTGTCTGAATCCTCGTTCGGTATTAAAGAGCTCCGAGAGGTCCCTTCCGACTTTAACTGCTGATCATGTGCCTGTTAAGGTTATCCTGCATAGGACTTTGATACACCATTTACATTAAATCGGACGAAAATATATATGGTAGCTATATCTAAATCTGGACCGATTTTTCCCAATTTCAATAGGGTTTGTCCTTGGGCCAAATAAGTAACCTATGCCAAATTTCATCTACAATTTAACACCAAAACGGTTCATGCAAAATTTGAAGATTGGTGAATCTCCTACGTGAAGATTGGTCCATAACTCTGGCCTGTATCTTGTTTACAAATGATAATGGACAGACGGACTGACGGACGAACACACATGTCTAAATCGACTCAGCGAGTCGAGATATGATGATCGGTATACTTAAAGTTCGGTCTAAGATCAATATTTTGCGCCGTAACAAACTCTTGGGGCTGCACAAAACTCTAATACCCTGACAACATAGTTGTGTAGGGTATAAAAATACACCGCTTATATAGGGGCTCTAAAAATTATTTTTAAAAAATCCCAGCCTATATGGGGTCTCAAAAATTATTTTTAAAAAATCCCAGCCTATATGGGGTCTCTACAAATTATTTTTAAAAAATTCCCACCTTATGTATGGACCCTAAAAACTATTTTCTTTTTTTTTCATTCTCCGTCATGTCTTTGGAACTCCAAAACATTTGCTTAAATATCTTATTTAAAGAATGCTGCGGATAATGTCGATGATTATGGCTACGGAGTAGAAGAGCTAAGCCTACACACTGAGCCACAGAAAATTGTTATGGTCAGCTTCTTGCCATTTTTTGTTATGATAATGGCCCTGCTGCCAGATAACTGACTGACTGACTGATGAAGATGAATAAAACCAACCGGGAATGTGAGGTTCAAGAGGATGCTGCACTTCGTCGTCGAAGTCAACGTCAACGATGATGGGCAAATTTTTTATGTCAAAAGAATTAATGAAAATATTTTAATGTTGATGGCCACAATAATCGCAGACATTTGGATTTTTTTCGGCCACAAAACGCTTGACGACCTGCAGATGAAGCTGGCCGGGTAGAGAGAGAGAGAAAGACATAAAATTGCTTGAGCATGTCCATAGAATTAAATGTTTGGCACTTTCAAGTTGTTCGTTCGGCCATTAAAATTGAAAACGTTAACATCATCAAATGGGCCAAACAGCTAAAGCAGAAATCAAACAGCATCGATTTGCCCAAAAGAAGCTCTTTGACACTTCGTCTTCTTCTTCTTCTTGGAGTTGAGCGCAATGAAAATTAAATGGCAATTCGCAATTTTCTGCCAACGACACACACACACACATAAATATTTATTTATGTGTGTACAGACAGACAGACATACATTTGTATGGCCAAGGTACTATAAACTTGGTCATAATGCTTAGGCCAAACTTGTTTCGTTGTGGTTAAAGTGGTAACACTCGGGTCCATGGAGTTGGAGTTTTTGTTTGCGATTGTTGGTTCCATGTCTTTTCGGTTATTCAATTCCTGATTTCCTCAATAAGGCTATCGATGATGGTGATGATGGCTGCAGTGGTGCTGGTGGTGGTGGTGGTGGCGGCAGTTTTGTGGGTCAGTATGTTTACAGTTGATAGGTTGTTTGGTCGGCCTGCTCGATGGCTCGCTGACTGGCGTTGTTATTGTTATGGCCTGTTGGCCATGGTGTCCCATCTCGTCGATGTTGGTGCTGCAGTTGTTATTGGCCATATATTCTGATGTGATTCTGGTCATTATCTTCATGGCTTATTTTGGATTTTTGGTGTCAATGTTAGAGAGGCGTTATTGGTGCTGCAGCGCCATAGCAAAAAAAAATATAGAAATAATCATTGGAGATTTATTGCCAAGGAACACAAAAATGGCATCAGCTGGCTGGCTGGCTGGTTGGTTAACTGCCTGGAAGACTTGCTTTGTCGCTAACTGCAGTCGCCTTGCAGTTGACAGCTGGTGGGAAATTGAAATTTTTCTTTCTTTGTTAGAGAAATCGTTGGTGTATGGCTTCTGCTGCTGCTGCCGACGATGGTGCCTCTGCTGCTGCTGCTGCTGCTTCGACATCTTCCATGTATGCCGTCAATTATGGTCGCCAATTTTCGTATCGGAATTTAAAGTATAACAATAGAAATTCCAGAAATTTGTTTTTGGCAGGCGGAAAACAATGTGACGGGACAAGACTTCTTGCGATTCGATTTTTTTTTTGCGGAGGGGGAGGCTGAGAATAAAATGTGTCAAATGTTCGGCCATAAAAACTAACACCAAATGGTGATTGAAGTTTTTTTATTTTACCGTTTATGGTTGTAACAAATATAGGTTAAAGAGGAAATTACATTGAAATGCAGGTTGCTACAGCAGAATGAAAAAAATCCGGCAATTTTTTAAGAGAATTTTTTTAAGAAAAAAAAATATTTTTAGAGAGAAGATGTGGATTTTTTAAACATATTTTTAGAAATCCAACATAGGCGTGAATTTTTTATAAATATTTTTCGAAACCTTAAAATAGATTTTTTTAAATTATTTTTTCTGGGAGGCGTGGATTTCTTAAAAAATTTTTTTTTCAGACCCTCTATAATGCGTGGATTTTTATACCCTACACAACTATGTTATCAGGGTATTATAGCTGTGTGCAGCCCCAAGAGTTTGTAGCGCCGCGAAATATTGGTCCTAGACCCACCTTTAAGTATACCGATCGTCATATCTCGATTAGCTGAGTCGATCAAGACATGTGTGTCTGTCCGTCCGTCCGTCTGTCCATTATAATTTGTAAACACGATACAGACCACAGTTATGGACCAATCATCACGAAATTTTGCATGTAGGATGAGTTCTGGCCCAATGAAGACCCTTATTGTTTCTGGTAAAGATCGGTTAATATTTAGCGGATGAAATGGATCAAATACTTCGGTCGGTTTTTCTGATAGCACCAGAGGCCGCAATTATGGCCCAAATATTGCGAATTTTTGCATGGAGAAAGTTGGCCCTAGGACGAACCCTATTGAAATTGGGAAAATCGGTTCAGATTTAGATATAGCTCCCATATAGAGTTTCGTCCGATTTTATGTAAATGGTGCATCAAAGTCCCTATATATTCTTCGATTTGCACGAAATTTTGCACAGCGTACTGAGTTAAGCCTAGAATAATGTGTGCTAAGTTTCGTGAAAATCGGTTCAGATTTAGATAGAGCTCCCATATATAGTTTCTTCCGATTTAAGGTAAATGGTGTACCAAAGTCCGTTAATTATATTTCGATTTGCACGAAATTTGGCACAGGATACTGAATTACGTCCAGAATGATGTGTGCTAAGTTTCGTGAAAATCGGTTCAGATTTCGATATAGCTCCGATTTAAGGTAAATGGGGCAACAAAGTCCCTATATATCCTTCGATGTGCACGAAATTGGGCATAGCGTACGGAATTAAGTCTAGAATGATGTGTGCTTATTTTCGTAAAAATCGGTTCAGATTTAGATATAGCTACCATATATATTTTCGCCCGATTTTAGGTAAATGGTGCATCAAAGTCCCTATATATCATTCGATTTGGACGAAATTTGGCACAGCGTACTGAATTAAGACTTGAATGATGTGTGTTAAGTTTCATGAAAATCGGTCCAGATTTAGATACAGCTCCCATATATAGTTTCGTCCGATTTGAGGTAAATAGTGCACCACAGTCCCTATATATACTTCAATTTGCACGAAAATTGGCATAACATACTGAATTAAGTCTAGAACGATGTGCGTCAAATTTCGTAAAAATCGGTTCAGATTTAGATACAGCTCCCATATATATTTTCGTGCGATTTTATGTAAATGATGCGCAAAAGCCCCTATATATCATTCGATTTGCACGAAATTTGGCACAGCGTACTGGATTGAGTCTAGAATGGTGTCTGTTAAGTTTCGTGAAAATCGGTTCAGATTTATATATAGCTCCTATATATTTTTTCGTCCGATTTTATGTAAATGGTGCCCCAAAGTCCCTATATATCCTTTGATTTGCACGAAAATTGGCACAGGGTACTGAATTAAGTCTAGAATGATGTGTGTAGAATTTCTTGAAAATCGGTTCATATTTCGATATAGTTCCCATATAGATTTTCGTCCGATTTTAGGTAAATGGTGCAAAGTCCTTATAATTTGCACGAAATTTGTCGCTATATAAAATTTCTTGAACATCTGTTCAGATATTGCTCCCATATATATGTTCGCCCGATTTTTCACAGCGTACTGGATTAAGCCTAGAATGATGTGTGCTAAGTTTCCTGAAAATCGGTTCAGATTTAGATATAGATCCCATATATATTTCCGTCCGATTTAAAGTAAATGGTGCACCAAAGTCCCCATATATCATTCGATTTGGACGAAATTTGGCATAGCGTACTGAATTGAGCCTGGAGTGATGTGTACCAAGTTTAGTTGAAATCAGTTGAGATTTAAATATAGCTCTTATATATATTTTCGTCCGATTTTATGTAGAATACGCAAAGTGGTGAAGCGTATCATATTGTCGGCCCAGTCCGACTTTAATACTTTCCTTACTGTTTTTTTTTTTTAATATGGCAAACAATTATTTTCCTTCATACAACAATGTTGCATTCGATATCATCTAAATGTTCGGTCGGTATTACTTCAGACATAATTATCATCCTGCGAAAATTAAACAACAAAGTTGACAATATTATGTTTGTGTCATATAAATTGTTCATTTTGTTGTTTCATTTTTGTTGTGGCAACACGAAAAAAATTCCGCAAGTAGTTAGATGTGCATCTTTTTGAGGCACAACACACCGGTAGCTTTCATTAGAACCTTGCCAGATATTCATAACAAGGAAATTTTTATCATCGAACGTATATCAGCGACAAAGAGAACAGGTTCGTTTGGCGAAGAGAGCAATTGTTGTGGGCTTAGAACTCCTCTCCTGCTTTCCACTTCGATCCAAAATTCAAAAAAAAAAAAAAAAACAATTGTTAGCTGACCATCATCATAATTTGTCCGAACTTCCCACGTAAGGTTATCGACACACATACAAATATTTGCGAAATAATTTCTATTTGCCAAGACTCTATTTGCCTCTTGAATTTACATCCCGCATGTTATCTGGTTTTTTGACATCATTACTTATGTTTGATGCTTACGAAGTTTACAATGTAAGTGGCAGATTTTGCTATGCCTCATTTGCCGTTAGAATGGTTTGATGAAGAAGATGCCACTTGAAGAGCTCACAAAACACACACAACATGTAACAGACGTGACGTTGGTTGGAAGTATCTGTTAGTGATGGAGAACAAAAACATGGCAGGGGGGAGATAATCGATTAATGTATGTAAGGTAAAATATTATGGAAGTTTGTGTCTTAAGTCTTTTGTTTGGAACAAACTCTTTATTTATTTCGATATTGAAAAATTAAATTTTAAAAAATCCACGCCTTACATAGGGTCTCCAAAAATATACTTAAACCAGTAAGAAAAGTAGTACAGTCGAACTGGGCCGACTATATGACACCCACCACATTGGGTTTTTTGTACATATGTATCCTTACAATATCAAAATCTAAATCGATTTTTCCGAAGCTTACTACACATCATCCCACAGTTGATTCAGAACGCTATGCCATATTTCGTTGAAATCGAAGGATATTTAGGGACTTTGGTCGACAATTTCCCTTAAATCGGACGATACTATATATGGGAGCTTTATCGAAATCTGAACCGATTTTCACGAAACTTACCAATCATAATTCTAGACTCAATTCAGTACACTGTGCCAAATTTCGTGCAAATCGAAGTATATTCAGGGACCTTGTTGCACTATTTACCTCAAATCGGACGAAAATATAAATGGGAGCTATATCGAAATATGAACCGATTTTCACGAAACTTTACACACATCATTCTAGACTCAATGCAGTACGCTGTGCCAAATTTCGTGCAAATCCAAAGATATATAGGGACTTTGGTGAACCATTTACATTAAATCGGACGAAAATATATATGGGACCTATATATAAATCTGAACTGATTTTCACGAAATTTAGCACACATCATTCTAGAGCCAATGTAGAACGCTGTGCCAAATTTCGTGCAAATCGAAATATATATAGGGATTTTGGTATACCATTTACATGAAATCGGTCGAAAAAATATATGGAAGCTATATTGAAATCGGAACCGATTTTCACGAAACTTTGCACACATCATTCTAGACCCAATTTAGTACGCTGTGCCAAATTTCGTGCAAATCGAAAGATATATAGGGACTTTTGTGAACCATTTACATAAAATCGGTCAAATATATATATGGGAGCTATATCCTAATCTGAACCGATTTGCAAGAAATATTACACACATCATTCTAGACTCAATCCAGTACGCTATGCCAAATTTCGTGCAAATCGAAAGACATTTAGGGGCTTTGGTATACCCTTTACATTAAATCGGGGAACATATATATGGAAGCTATATCGAAATCTGAACCGATTTTCACAAAACTTAATGCACATCATTCTATACTCAATCCATTACGTTATGCCAAATTTCGTGCAAATCGAATGATATATGCGGACTTTGGTGCACCATTTACTTAAAATCGGACGAAAATATATATGGGAGCTATAAATCGATTTTTCCCAATTTTCATAGGGTTCGTCCTTGGGCCAAATAGATGAGCTGTACCAAATTTTATCCAATTCGGATCATATATGTGACCTGCACTTTGTTTACAATTTAACATGGACAGAAAGACGGACGGACGGATGGACGGACATACATAAATCGACTCAGAAAGTGATTCTATGCATATTCTCAAAAGGAACCATGTGTCTATCTCGTTTCCTTTTGCCTGTTACAAACATATGCACAAAGACATAATACCCGGTACCACAGTGTGGTGAAGGGTATAATTAGGTACCTTACCTAGGCGCAGATTTTTATAAAAGATGTTCAAAAATTTTTGTGAGACCCCATATAAGGTGTGGATTTTTAAAAATATTTGTTGAAGGCCCTATATAAGACGTGGATCTTTTAAAAATTTTGTTTGTGAAACCCTATATAAAGTCTCAGGCAGCTTCTTATGGCTTGGAGTTTTTTTTAATTTTTTTTCTTCCCCCAATTTTCTCTAAAAATAATGGTTATTTAAATGGCAGAATTCATCTCAAGGCCATACCATATATTATCCATCAAATGCGTGCATGCCTTCCCAACAACAACAGCAACATTCCATCATACAACAAAGTTATTCAGCAGGCCATCCATAGGCCTAAATGCCCAAACATAGATGATGGACAGCCATTTTAAAATTGATTGTCTATGGCTTTTAGAGAAACGGAGAATAATTCCATTCCATACAAAGGGTCCTTAGATGTTCTGTTGCCTTCTACCGATCGATCCAAACAGATTATCTGTTTGCATAGAAATCCCATTGGTGTTGTAATGAAAGCTCCCTTGAGGTGATTAACACATTATTTTGACGCCTGGTTAAGTGGTTCGCAATAGGCGGCAACAGCCACCACCAAACCGAAGCGAAGCAGACAGGCAGACGGACGGCGGACTGGCAGGCTGGATGATATTCAACATTTATATTTAGCATAGATGCGTAGAATATGTGTTTGTTGCCTTACCATGATGTTGTTGTGCTTGGATAATAATGTATTGCCTTTTAATAGTGTTTCCTAAAGCCATCAATCATTTTGAATCTGCCCCCAAAAAGGGCCACAAGAGGAAGGATGATCGGTTTTTTCAATGCCAGCTAGGCATGTGGAGTTCTGCAATGAATTATTGTTGAAATATTTACATAGCAGGCCAAGGTGATTGGATTAAGAAGGGGATTAAATACGCGAAATTATTTTTTTTAATCTTAATTCAGCAAAGTATAATGCAATTCAGCAACGTGCAATGCAATTCAGCAATAATTTCTATAGGAAACCCCAGTTCAAAAACGTTTTTTTAAGAGAAAATCATTATTCAGCAAAGGTTTTTTGGGCCAAAAATTTTATTCAGCAAAGTTTTTTAAGAAAAAATGTCATTCAGCATGTTTTTTAAAGAAAAAATCCATTCAGCTGAGATTTTTTTTTGGAGAATTTTAATTCAGCAACTTTTTTCCATAGAAAAACATACATCAGCCATGTTTTTCTGCAACAAAATCCCAATTCAGCTAAGTTTCTCAACAGAAAAATGGAATTCAGCAATGTTTTTCAACACAAAACTCAATTCAGCAAAGATTTTTTGTCCAAAAAAACGTTTTTTTAGAGAAAAACTATATTCAGCAAAGGTTTTCTGGTGCAAAAATTGTATTCAGCAAAGTTTTTATTAAGAAAAAAATCTATTCAGCTAGGTTTTATCCGGAAAAAATTAATTCAGCAACTTTTTCCAGTGAAACAATGAAAGAAATCAAGTTTTTCTGCAACAATATTCCCAATTCAGTTAAATTTTTTTATAGAAAAATAACTTCAGCAAATTTTTCCAGCGGAAAACTCAATTCAGCAAAGTTTTTTATTCAAAATTTTACTTTAGATAAGATTTTTTGCAATAGAAAAACACTATTCAGCTACAAATTTAAATTTATCAGCAACAAATTCATTTCAGCAAAGTTTTATTTTGACGAAAAAATCAATTCAGCAAAGTTTTGCTGTACAAGAAGTTTTATTAGCAATGATGTCCAATAGGAAAACGTAATTATGATAAGAATAGAAAATTTTTCCTAATGAAAACCCCAATTCAGTAAAGTTTTCGCAATGAAAAACTGAATTCAGCAACTCTTTTCTATATTTTTAATATCTAAAATTTAATTTAGTAAAATTTTTCAACATTTAATATCCATTCATCTATGATATTTTACTGAAAAATTTAATTCAACAAAGTTTTTCTACAGAGAACAAAAATTCAGCTACGTTTTGAAGTAGAAAATAGGAATTCAGCAAAAAATTGCTACTAAAAACACTAAATTAGCAATGGTTCAAAGTAGAGAATCCAATTCAGCAACATTTTTACCAATTCAGCAATGTTTTCTTATAGAAAAATCCAATTCAGCAAATATTTTCTATGGAAACCCCATATTCACCAAACATTTTTCTATAGAAAACGTTGTGTTAGAAATTTTACCTAGAAAAATGGTATTCAGCAAATCCTTTTTATATAGAAAACTCAATTCAGCAATGTTTGTATACATAAAACTCAATTCAGCAACGTTTTCTTGGAGAAAATTCCAATTCAGCAAAGATTTTCTATGGAAAACCCAAATTGAGCTAAGTTTTTTCATAGAATTAGTCCTTTTGAGCAGTTTTTCAGTAGGAAAACTCAATTCAGCAACGTTTTTTTTAGAAAAACTCAATTCAGCAAAGAGTTTTTAGATAATCGGTATTCAGCAATTCTTTTTTAAATAGAAAACACTATTTAGCAATGTGTGTATACTTAAAACTCAATTCAGCAACATTTTTCTTAATTCAGCTAAGCTTTCTTATAGAACAATCCAATTCAGCATAGATTTTCTATGGAAAACCCAAATTCAGCTATATTGTTTTCATAGAAAAATTTAGTTTGGAATGTTTTTCAATAGAAAAAGTCAATTCAGCAAAGTATTTTCTGTAGAAAAACTCAATTCAGCAAAGTATTTCTTTAGAAAAACTAAATTCAGCAATATTTTTCTATTAAAAACTCAATTCAGCAAAGTTTTGATGGATACAAATCAATTCGGCTACGTTTTTTTCAATTCAGCAACGTTTTCTTATAGAAAAATCTAATTCAGCAAAGATTTTCTACGGAAAACTCCAATTCAGCTAAGTTTTTATCATAGAAATAGGTCTTTTGAAATGTTATTCAGTAGAAAAACTCAATTCAGCAAAGTTTTTTCTTTGGAAAACTCAATTCAGCGAAGTTTTTTTTTAATGTATACAAATCAACGTTGTTTTGGAATGTTTTTCAATAGAAAAACACAATTCAGCTAAATGTTTCTGTAGAAAAACTCAATTCAGCAACATTTTTCTTTTAAAAATGCAATTCAGCAATGCTTTAATGTATACAAATCAATTCAGCAACGTTTTTCTCAATTCAGCTGGGGATTCTTGTAGTAAAAACCTAATTCAGCAAAGTTTTTCCTTAGAAAAAATCAATTCAGCAACATTTTTATATTAAAAACTGAATTCAGCAATGCTTTAATGTATAGAAATCAATTCAGCAACATTTTTCTCAATTCAGCTGGGGATTCTTGTAGTAAAACCCGAATTCAGCAAAGTTTTTTCTTTAGAAAAACTCAATTCAGCAACAATTTTCTATTAAAAAACACAATTCAACAAAGTTTTAATATATAGAAATCAATTCAGCAAAGTTTTTCTGAATTCAGCTGGGGATTCTTATAGCAAAAACCTAATTCAGCAAATTTTTTTGTTAAAAAAATTCAATTCAGCAATATTTTTCTATTTAAAAATGCTATTCAGTAATGTTTAAATGTATAGAAATCAATTCAGCAACGTTTTCCTCAATTCAGTTGGGGATTCTTACAGTAAAAACCTAATTCAGCAAAGTTTTTCCTTCGAAAAACTCAATTCAGCAACAATTTTCTCATTAAAAACGCAATTCAGCAAACATTTTCCTAATTCATCTGGCAAAAACCTAATTCAGCAAAGTTTTTCCTGTTGAAAAACCTTAATTCAGCAAAGTTTTTTCTTTAGAAAAACATTATTCAGCAGAGTTGTTTTGTTTGCAATGAGAAACCTTTATTCGATGTTAATATTTTAATTCGACATGCCGCCTCCCTCCCCTTTTTTGTCCCGAAAATTCCAAATGAAAATGAGGTTAACTTTTCCCCCCAAAAAAACTAAGCTCATGTTTATTATCGCTGTACTCCGTAATTTAAAAGCGGCTGCTGAATTGTTTCTTTTTTTGTTGTGGTTGTTGTCCATGTCGTTGTTGTTGCTCTTGTGTATCGACATTTGGTCTTTTCATGTTGGTTAATTTGATTAAAATACGGGCTTTAAGATGAATTAGATTCACTAAAGAGTTTCATTTTGGGGGTTATGGAGTGTAAACCAGGCTAGCAACAACATCAGCAGCAACAACAACAACCGCAATCCACACCCGCAACATACTTTACAAGGCACACAGAGATCAAACAGACAGTGGCAGCAGCAACAGCAGTTAAGGCCATGGTCGGAACACTCATTCGGCTGCATGTAAACCACATTTAGCTACCGATGAACCGATCTAATGAACTTTTCGTTGTTGGCCAAACAGACAAACAACAACAACAAAAGCTCTGTGTTTTGCCAACAGAACGACAAGCCAATCGAAGCGGCAACAACGACAACAACAACAGCAAGAAATACTCTACCCCAAAACTTGGTTAAATTCGTGTGCAATTTGTAGTGGCGTGTTTATCATCGTGTTTTCTAGTTGCTGGGACGTTTTTTTTTGCTTTTCTTTTTGGGAGCACTCCCTCATAGCGGCCAGAGAAGAAGAAGAAGCAGAAAAAATGTGAACCCTAATTTAACTACTGTTAGCACCGAAAAAAAAACAACAACAATTGCCAAAAAACGATACCGCCAAACATTCATCGGCTGCTGGTTGGGAATACTTTAGTTTTTGTGGGGGTTTCCTCCTCCTCCCCCTCTTCGCCTTTGTGGATTTCAATTATATCGAGGTAATCGGCAGTTTTTGGTAGCTTAATTTTTATTTTTGCTTTCTTTTTTTTTTTGTAAAACAACCAAATTGGTTCATTGGTGAAATTTTTTTTTGTGGGAGGGGGAGGATAAATGTTTACCAAGGTAAGCATTAAAGATAATTATTTAATATTTGCTGGGTAACTTTTTCCTGAGGAGAAACACATTTTCGTTAGGTTTTTCCAACGGAGAAGTAAATTCAGCAAAGTTTTTTGACTGAAAATCACAATTCAGCTAACTTTTCTTATGGACAATTATAATTCAGCAAAGGTTTTTCGTTAGAAAATGGAAATTCAGCAAAGGCTTTCGTTAGAAAATTACAATTCAGCAAAGGTTTTCGACTAAAAATCACAATTCAGCAAAGGTTTTCGATAGAAAAACACAATTCAGCAAAGTTTTCTAAGAGAAAAACTCAATTCAGCAAAGGTTTTTAACAGAAAATCACTATTCAGCTAAGGTTTTCGATAGAAAATCACAATTCAGCAACATTTTTCTACAGAAAATCACAATTCAGCAATGTCTTCTTCGAGAAAAACTCAATTCAGCTAAGTTTTTTGATCACTATTCAGCAAAGGTTTTAGATAGAAATTACAATTCAGCAAAGCTTTTCGTTTGAAAAACACTATTCAGCAAAGGTTTTCGATAGAAAAAACACAATTCAGCAAAGTTTTTCGACATTAAATCACAATTTAGCTAAGTTTTATAAAAGAAAATTAAAATTCACGAAAGTTTTTCGACTGCAAATTGCAATTCAGCAAAGGTTTTAGGTGAAAAACACAATTCAGGAAAGGTTTTCGATAGAAAAACACAAGTTTTCCTAGAGAACACACAATTCAGCAAATGTTTTTGACAGAAAATCACAATTCAGCATAGATTTTCGATAGGAAAACACAATTCAGAAAAGTTTTTCGACATAAAATCACAATTAAGCTAAGTTTTATAAAAAAAATTACATTCAACAAAGTTTTTCGACTGCAAATTGCAATTCAGCAAAGGTTTTAGGTGAAAAGCACAATTCAACAAAGGTTTTCGACGGAAAAAAGATTACAATTCAGAAAGATTACAATTCAGCTAACATTTTAGTAAGGAAAAATGTAATTTATCACCTTTTTTATCGAAAAATTCAATTCAGCTAAGTTTACATAATAAAATCAATATTCAGCTACAAAAAACTGAGCTGAACTGTGATTTTCTATAGTCAAAAGTAGCTGTAGTTGAATGAAAACTCAATTCAGCAAACTTTTTTGACATAAATTCCCAATTCAGCTGTGTTTTTCTTCAGAAAATTACAATTCAGCTAAGGTTTTTGTAAGGAAACATATAAAACAGCAATTTTTTTAATCGAAAAATGCAATTCAGCTAATTTTATCAAAAGAAAATTGGAATTCAGCTACAAAAACTTAACTGAATTATGATTTTCTATAGATACAAGATTAGTAGTGAACAAAAACTAAATTCAGCAATGTTTTCTTAGAAAAAAATCAATTCAGAAATTTTTTTTTTAAAGAAAAAGTCAATTCAGCTGAGTTTTTCTACAGAAAATTACAATTCAGCTAATGTATTTGTTAGAAAAACAGTAATGTGGTAAGTTTTTTTTATCGAAAACTAGGTTTATTCAACTAGGTTTATCAAATGAAAATTGGCATTCAGCTACAAAAAACTTTGCTGAATTGTACATTTCTATAGTAAAAAGTAGCTGTAGTTGAATAAAAATTCAATTCAGCAAACTTTTTTCAGAAAATCCCTCTTCATCAAATGTTTTTGTTAGAAAAATGTAATTCAGCAAAGTAATTTTTTTATAAAAAACATTATTCAGCTATTTTTTTTAAACGAACTCTACAATTCAGCTAAGTGTATCTAGAGAAAAGTTGAAAACCATCGCTGAATTGTGTTTTTGTATAGAAAAACTTTGCTGAATTGCGTTTTTCTTTAGAAAAACGTTGCTGAATTGACTTTTTTGTTCGAAAAACGAAGATTTATTATGTTTTTCTATTGAAAAAATTAGCTGAATTTTGTGTATCTATAGAAAAACTTAGCTGAATTATGTTCTTCTATTGAAAAATTTAGCTGAATTTGTTTATCCATAGAAAAAATTACTTTTTATTATTTTTCATAGAAAACCCATAGCTGAATTGAAGAAAACTTAGCTGAATTGTGTTTTTCTATGGATAAACTGAATTTGGACCTGCTGAATTTGTTTATCTATGGAAAAAATTAGTTGAATTGTGATTTTTCATAAAAAATCCGTAGCTGAATTGAAAAAACTTAGCTGAATTGCGTTTTTTTTTAAAATAACTTAGCTGAATTGTGTTTTTCTATTGAAAAACTTCGCTGCGTTTACTTATCTACAGAAGAAAATTACTTTCTTTATTATTTTTCATTGAAAATTCGTAGCTTAATTGAAGAAAACTTAGCTGAATTAGGTTATTCTTTTAAAAAACTTAGCTGAATTGCGTTTTTCTATTAAAAAATTTAGCCGCGTTTATTTATCTACAGAAAAATGAGCTTAATTATGATATTTCATAGAAAATTCGTAGCTGAATTAAAAAAAAAATTAGCTGAATTGAATTTTTCCAGGGAAAAACTTGTCAAAATTATATAGAAACATTCTCTGCCAAACTTATCTAATTTCCAAAATTCGTTGCCTTCGGCTTAACATGGTCACGAAATTGTTTTGGTCTCGACCCTTCCACTTCTCTAGATGGCAAACCATTTTTCCTATTGGTGTTTTTTAGAGGGGTTGGGGGGTTTGGAAAAATGTTACCGAAAAAATTGTTAAAATATTTTTGCGTCAAAACATGTCTATCTCTAACAAGGAAATCTTTGGACATCTTACATGGAAAACAGTAACAATAACAACAACGACAACGAATAATGGACACATAACAAGCAGCAGCTCAAATACACACACACGGACACACACACTCATGCTCACACATGTGGGAAGACAGATTTTCCTCAATTTAGCTAAAATGCAAATACAAGGAGGCGTAAAACTGTTGTAAGAAGCTGTTTAAAAATAATGTTCAGACGGGAGAGGGTGGGGAGGTTATGCGAGAGGTGTGTAGAAACATAGCGATTTCATAGAAAGATTATTGAGGTAATGTGGCAAAACAGTGGAACCTTCGAAAAGGCCATTCTATGCAACAACTATCCCTATGTGGGAAGTTGAGAACCTTGGTTCGAGGGTAACCTGTGAAAACATTGTGAAGTTCTGCCAGTCTGCCTCCCATTTGTTTACGTCTTATTTAAGTCTCTTAGGTTCGGGATCATTTTTCCTTGCCAGCCTAACTAACAAGCGTAATTTTCCCTGGCAATTTGATCTTCAAATTATGTTATTAACCTTTTTGCGTTAGCCAAACAATTCAGCGAGAATTTACTTAAGAGGATTGCAGAATCTCCTCTTCTACGTAATGGAGATGAGTAGAAGGCTGTTTTGGTTTCCCGACTCTTTATGACTCTGGCTGGCGACTTTGTTGCACAAAAAACGTGATGAATATCACCTCTAAATTTTGGGTGCTTGTTTATTTATTGCTATGGAGTTGAAAAACGAAAATCATTTAAAAAAATTTAGCTGAATAGACTTTTTGTATAGTTTTCTATAGAAAAAAGCTTGCTAAATCTACAGATTTTTATATATAAATTCAATTCAGCTAATTAAAAAAAATTACCACAAAAAACTGCAATTCAACAAAGTTTTTTATTGGGAAATTCCCATTCAGCTAAGTTTTTCTGCATAAATTACCAATTATACGATTTTTTCTGCATTAGAAAACAATTCAGCAAAGGTTTTCTATTGACAAAAAACAATTCAGCAAAATTTTTCCTTTGATAAACGTTATTCAGCAAAGTTTTTCCATCAAAAATCAACATTCAGCAAGGGTGTTATATATAAAAAATACTTAAAAAAGATTTTAATGTGGTAAATCATAATTCAGCTAAATTTCCCTGCGGCTAACGTCACCTCAGCAAAGTTCTTTCATCAATAAACACAATTCAGCAAGGTTTTTCAACATAAAAAAGTCACTTTTAATAGATTTTACTACAGAAAATTGTAATTCAGCAAGGATTTCCCATATAGAAATTCAATTCAGCAAAGTTTTTTAATCAACAAACGCAACTTAGCAAATTTTTTCTATAGTAGAACTTAGTATTGAAAGATTTTACTACAGAAAATACTAATTCAGCAAGGTTTTCCCATAGAAAAAAATCCATTTAGCTATGTTGTTCCATCAAAAACACAATTCAGCTAGGGTTTTTCTATTAAAAAAATAAGTTTTGAAATATTTTAGACTGGAAAATCCAATTCAGCTAAGTTTCCCTGCAGCTAAACACAATATAGCAAAGTTTGTCTATCACTAAACACAATTCAGCAAGGTTTTTCTATATAAAAACTTAGTTTGGGTAAATTTTACTTTAGGAAGTACTTATTCAGCATGGTTTTCCCACAGAAAAAACTCAATTCAGCAAAGTTTTTTCCTAAAAAACCCCAATTCAGCAAAGTTTTTCCCATCAAAAAACACAATTCAGCTAGGTTTTACTTTCCAAAACGTAAGTTTTGATAGATTTTACTATAGAAAAAACTAATTCAGCAAGGTTTTTCCACAGAAGAAATCAATTCAACATAGTTTTTTTTATCAATAAACACAATTCAGCAAGGTCTTTCTATATAAAAACTTAGTTTTGAATGATTTTAAAATAGAAAATACCAATTCAGCAAGGTTTCCCCCACAGAAAAAAATCAATTCAGCAAAGTTTTTTTGTCAACAAAACACAATTCAGCAAGGTTTTTGTAAATAAAAAGTCACTTTTGATTGATTTTACTGTAGAAAATACAAATTCAGCAATGTTTTCCAACAGAAAAATTCAATTCAGCAAGGGTTTCCGAAAAAATCAATTCAGAAAAGTTTTTCCATCAAAAATCAAAATCCAGCAAAGTTTTTCTATATAAAAATAGAATGGTTTTAATGTGAAAACTAATGCTATTCAGCTAAGTTGTTCGTTAGAAAATAACTATTCAGCAAAGTTTTTTTCTGTAGAAAGTCTTTATTCAGCAAAGTTTTTCTATAGGAAACAGCTATTCAGCTAAGCTTTTCTATAGAAAATAGCCATTTAGCTAAGTTTTTTTTATTATAAAGTGCTATTCAGCAAAGTTTTTCGCTAGTAAAAAGCTGATCAGCTAACTTTTTCTGTCGAAAAAATCAATTCAGCAATGTATTTCGGTGGAAAACTGTTATTCAGACGAGGTTTTCGGTGGAAACCTTAATTCAGCAAAGGGTTTATATGGTTAAAACGATATTCAGCATTTTTTTTTTTTTTTTTTGGAAAATTGCTATTTAGTTAATTTTTTCTATAGAAATACTCAATTCAGAAAAGTATTTCGACAGAAAACTGTAATTCAGAAGAGTTTTTCTCGGTAGAAATGTAATTCAGCAAAGTTTTTCTATTAAAAATCTTAATTCAGGTAACTTTTTTTTATAGAAAAAATCTATTCAGCAAAGTTTTTCTATTGAAAATCGTTATTCAGCTAAGTTTTTCGTTAGAAAGTAGCTATTAAGAAAAGTGTTTCAATAGAAAATTATATACAGCTAAATTGTTTGTTAGAAAATTGCTATTCAGCAAACATTTTATAATAGAAAATCTTAATTCGGCAATGTATTTCGATGGAAATCTTTGAAATACAGTTTTTTCGATGGAAACATTAATTCAGTAACGTTTTCTATATGTTAAACGGAATTCAGCAAAGGTTTGTTGTTAAAAATCGCTATTCAGCTAAGTTTTTCTATTGAAAATTGCAATTCAGCTAAGTTTTTCTTTTAGAAAATGCTATTCAGCTAAGTTTTTCTTTTAGAAAATGCTATTCAGCTAAGTTTTTCTATTAGAAATAACTATTCAGCTAACTTTTTCATAAGAAAATTGCAATTCAGCTAAGTTTTTCTATCGAAAATAGCTATTCAGCTAAGTTTTTCTATCGAAAATTTAAATTTAGCTGAATTTTTTTATTACTAATCTCAATTTCGCTATGGTTTTCTTTAGAAAATTCCTATTCCGCAAGACTATTTAATAGTAAATTCCAATTCAGCAAAGTTTAAAAAATCCATAAATATTATGTATAAGTACCCAGTTTTCATAAGCAATCTTTCAATCCCGGCTATTAATTCCCAAGCGATTTTTAATGAATGTTAAACAGCGCGATATTCAATAATGACAGCGATAGGGGTACCAAAAGGCAAAAAATATCGAACAGAATTCCATTGGACTTTATAATCGATCAAATTAACATATGTCGGTATGTCTGTCTGTCGATTGGTCCTACTGAATCAGCTGCTGCCTTCTTCTGCAACAGCTAGAGGCCCGGCTAAGTGTCGATGTTCTGCCTTGGCTGTTTAATGCTGGTTATTGGCGATATTTCCTCATAGATAGCTTAGCGAACGAACGAGCGTCGGAACGTTCGGAATAATGAATGAAAGAATGATGTATGGCGGCAGAGATTTGCGACACGATTTTGTTCAACAACCGAAAAAAAAATCAAAAAATAGTTGCCACCATGCAAAAACCATAACAGACTTGTGGCGCGGGACAAAAACATTCGATCACCCCGTCCACCTTTACTGCAACAACTCCATGATGTTGTCGCAGAATATGTTGCAGGCTTGCTGCAAGGAGAGAAACATAGGTGCAACATTAGGTAATGTTGTAAATACAACACATACACACATACAAGTAGCGGTGATAGCGGTGTCGGCTTGTTGTGGCAGCTTGAAGCCACAAAAAAAGAAGTGAGAAAATAAGTCCCCAAGAACGCTTCACAAAGCTGCCAGAACCTGAACTATTTTTCATGGGATTTTTTCCTATGCTTGTGTCGCCCTGCTTATCGGATTTTTTTGCAAGCTCTGTTGTTGTTATAGATGATGATGAGGGTTGCCGTTGCTGTTGTTGTTGCCGCCACCATTCACTTAGCAGCAATTCGAAATTGATTAAGTGATAGTCAACTTCGGACCGCCATCATCCGACCATTTGCGTTAAGCCTGCCTACCTAGCTTCCCTGCATGTCTGCCTGCCTAAACATGCCTCCCGGCCATTAATAAATGTTTAAGTAAAACGCGATTAAACATGATTTATATTGGCTACTTAACAGCAATCGCTGGAAATGCTTCACCTATCAATTGCCTCAGTTCGGAGCGGATCGGTTCGACTCATAATTTGCATTTGTCTCCAAGAGCAGTTTTTGCGTTAATTGAATAATTTTGTAATATGCCAAAATGGATTTGGATCAAAGCGGTATTGGAAACAATTTTCAGTGGGTGATTAGAAGCTAAAACAACAACAACAAATTTTATACGAATATGAAAAAAAAACTGAAAGAAAGGTGATTCGAATCTTAAAAAAATTGCCTGAATAAGGTTTCTCTGTAAGTGAATAGCTAGAAGAGAAGGTTTCCAATAAGAAAAACTTAGCTGAATTGCATTTTCTCAAAAATAAACTTTGCTGAATTAGTTTTTTATATCAAAGAACACAGCGGAGCAAAGTTTTTTGAAAGCAAAATTTAGCTGAATAGCCGTTTTCTCTTTAAAATGTAGAGATTTAAAAATTTTCTAAATAAATTTTTCATGAAAAATAAAAAAAACTGAAAAAAATTTGCTGAATAAGAATTCTCGGTAGCTGAATCGCTAGAGGAGAAGGTGTCCAATAAGAAAAACCTAGCTAAATTGCATTTTTCCAAAAGTAAACTTTGCTGAATTAGGTTATTATGTAAAACAACATTGCGGAGTAAAGTTTTTTGATAGCAAAATGTAGCTGAATAGCTGTTTTCTCTTAAAATCTAGGGATTTACAAATTTTCTAAATAAAAACTCAGCGAATTTTTAAGTGAAAACTTTGCTGAATATGTTTTTTAGTAGAAAAACATTGCTGAATAAGAGTTTTTTATAAGTAAACTTCCCAGAGAATAAGTTTTCCACGAAAAAGTAGCTGAATTGAGTTTTTCTACAAAAAAAACTTTGCTGAATTAGGTGTTTTATATAAAAGAACATAGCGGAGTAAAGTTTTTTTCATAGCAAAATTTAGCTTAATTGCAGGTTTCTCTTAAAATGTAGGAACTTACTAAATTTCTAAATAAAATCTCGACAAATTTTAAAATGAAAACTTAGCTGAATAGATTTTTTTATAAAGAAATCATTGCTGAATTAGGTATTTCATGAGAAGAACTTCATTGAGAGTAGATTTCCTATAAAAAAAAACCTAGCTGAGTTGCATTTTTCCACAAAACAAACTTTGCTGAATTGAATGTCTTTATAACAAAACTTTGCTGAATTGATTTTTTTTTTTTGAGAAACTATTCTTAGTGTATGTTTTCTAACGAAAAACTTTGTTGAAGTGAGTTTTTCTACAAATGGACCTTAGCTGAATTTTGTTTTTTTAAAGAAAAACTTAGCTGAATATGGGTTTTCTCTAGAAAAATGTTTTAAAATAGAATTTTGGCAACAAGAAACTTAGCTGAATTGTGTTTTCCAACAAAAAAACTTTGCTGAATTAAGGTTTTCTAGAGAAAATGTTAGCTCAATTGGATTTTTTGTAAAAACAACATCTTGGAATTGCTATTTTCTTAAGAAGCACTTAGCTGAATTGCTATTTTCTCTAAAAAAATTTAAAAAAAATGCTGCTAGATATATTTTAACGTAGCTGAATTGAGTTTTTAATAGAACAGCTTAGCTGAATAGAATATATCTATAGAAAAACTTTGCTGAATTAAAGTTTTATATAAAAATATTTTGCTGAATTGCAATTTTTGTAAAAAAAAACTTCTAAGAATTGATATTTTCATAAGAAACACTTAGCTGAATTCATATTTTCTGGAGAAAAGCTTAGCTGAATAATATTTTTCTATAAGAAAACTTAGCTGAATTGTGTTTCCAGGAGAAAAACTTAGCTGAATATAGTCTTACTTAAAGAAAAAACATACCTGAATTGTGTTTTTGGCTGAAAATCTTTGCTGAATTAAGATTTCCAATAGAAATATTTTGCTGAATTGCAATTTTTGTAAGAATAACCTCTTGGGATTGATATTTCTTTAAGAAATACTTAGCTGAATTGTTATTTTCTGGCGAAAAACTTAGCTGAATAATGTTTTTCTACAGAAAAACTTTCTTTCTCTAGAAAAATTATCATATTCTACAAAAACTCTACCTGATTTGTATTTTTCTATAGAACCACTTAGCTGAATTGAGCATATCTGCTTAGCTTAGCTGAATTGTGAGTTTAAAAAAAAAAATTAGCTGAATTGTGTTTTTGGGACCAAAACTTAGCTGAATTGTGTTTTGTTTAGCTGCTTTTGGCTGAAAACCTTTGCTGAATTAAGGTTTTCTATGGAAAAACTTAGCTGAATTGGAATTTACCTAGGAATAACTTCATGGAATTGATATTTTCTTATGGAATACTTAGCTGAATTGCTATTTTCTGGAGAAAAACTTAGCAGAATTATGTTTTTCTTAAGAAAAATTTAGCTGAATATAGATTTCCTCTAGACAAATAATCATATTATATAAAAAATCCACCTGGTTTGTGTTTTTCTATAGAACAACATAGCTGAATGGATTGTATCTATAGAAAATCTTTGCTGAATTGCGCTTTTCTATGGAAAAAGTTAGCTGAATTGGATTTTTTGTAAAAAGAACTTCCTGGATTTGATGTTTTCCAAAGAAAAACTTTGCTCAATTGCGATTTTCTGCAGAAAATCTCAGCTGAATTAGGTTTTTCGTGAGAAAAACTTAGCTGAATTAGGTTTTATGAGAGAAAAACTTAGCTGAATATAATTTTTCTAAATCAAAACTTAGCTGAATATAATTCTTCTGTAGAAAATTTTTGTTAAACAGACTTTTAAGAGGAAAAAACATTGCTGAATTGCGTTTTCCTATAGAAAAAACGTTGCTGAATTGAGTTTTTAGCTACAAAAAACTTAGCTGAATTGGTGTTTTCAGTACAAAATAATTGATATTTCCAATTTTCTGTAGAAAAAGACATGTCTTAATGAGGCATTTCTTTAGAAAAACGTAGTTGAATAATTTTTTAATGGGAAAATGTTCCCAAATTAGCTAAATATGGAACCTGGAGTTTTTTGTTACCAAGAACTAATTATTTTTCATATTGTGTAGAGGGTTTTATGTTTTAATTTCCTCAAAATTCAATGTAAATGCATTAAAAATTGAAAAAAAAAGATCTCCACGACTTCCCTGCAGGTGATCTCCCCCTGCCCCCAATTTTTACAATATATTCTTAATTAAAAATAAAAAAAATAAAATTAAAATCTCTAAATTACCCAACAATGGCTTTGGCATCAATTGGAAGTCAATTCGGAACACTGAGATTAACTAACACCAATAGCAACAACAACAAAAATAACCATTAGAGTCGAATTATTGGAAATCTAAATTCTGATGCATTGACCCAAATTCCCGACATTGAGCCGGAAAAAGAAAATGATTACGGACGGTCATTTGCCCGCAGATTAAAGGCAAGAACATGCATGCATGCATGTTGCGAAGGCCTTTGAACTGATTTTTTGATGATCTACATTACAATGGAGCTACAGGCAATGATGGAGACCAGACCGAAGAAACACTTTTACCCGGCTACCACTCACACACACACACACACACACCAAAATGCATTAAGGCAATACCGTGGCAGCAGAACTAAATTACCCCACAAATGTGAAAAAAACTGCTAAGGAAGAACAGCAGAACCAAAAAAAAAATCATTAATCATTCCAGATTGAAAAGATGTTACAGCTCTTCTTCTTCTTTTAGTGATTTTTTCTGGGTTAACCACAAAAAAGGTATTAATTTGTTTCCACACACTCACACACATACATGAACACACAATACACTTCCACTTACACCGGGCTTTTCTCTTTCAGCTGTTACAACTGTTAATTATCGACAATTTACTTTGTTTTTTTGGCGGGAAATTAAACCATAAAGCTTTGTGGCTTTGAGGGAGGGGAGGGGGTAAAACCAAAAGTGTAAAATGTAAGGCCAGTTATGTTTACAACAACAACCAAAAAATAATTGATTTGGTTTTAATTGTTGTTGCTGTTGCTGCATTTTAAAAACTAATTTATTTTAATTGCATTCCAAAAAAAAAACACACAAAAATTGGGGCCAAGGTTTCAGGTTACTGGGAATATTGGTAATTTATCTTATTAGAAACCAAACCATTAACTATTTCTCCATTTACAACTAAACTCAGGAAGATGTTTCATTAAAAAAACAACAACTCAGCTAAGGTAAATCGTATTCAGCTATGAATAACAAACAAAAAATTAAATTCAGCAAAGTTTTTCTATGGAAAAATTAAATTCAGCAAAGTTTTTCTATAGAAAAATACAATTCAGCAAAGTTTCCCCACAGAAAAATTCTATTCAGCAAAGTTTACACATTTGGGCAAATTTTGCTATTAAAAAACTCAATTCAGCAACATGTTTCTGCATGAAAACAACATTCAGCAAGGCTTTTAAGTGTAAATATTAAATTCAGCAAAGGGTTTTGCAACAGAAAAACACAATTCAGCTAAGATTTTCGATAGGGAACGTCAATTCAGCTATGTTTATAATCGAAAACCACACTTCAGCAAAGCTATTCTTCAGGAAAACATAATAAGGACACATTATTGTAAATGAAACTCAATTCAGCAAGGGTTTTGAAGCAGAAAACAACAATTCAGCAAAGTTTTACGATAGGAAACCCCAATTCAGCTAAGTTTCTCAAGAGGAAACCTCAATTTAGCAATGTTTTTAAACGATTACCATAATTCAGCAAAAGTTTTTCTTCAAAAAAGCATAATAAAGACAAATTGTTATAAACGAAACTCAATTTAGCAAGGGTTTTGCAGCAGAAAACCACAATTCAGCTAAGTTTTTCGATAAGAAATCTCAATTCAGCAATGTTTTTTACGCGAAAACCACAATTCAGCAAAGTTTTTATTAATTAATTCAGCAACATTTTTCTTTGGAAGAACAAGGTTAATGATAGTTTTGCAGTTGAAAAAATCAATGCCGAAAATTTGTTCCATAGGGAACCTTAATTCAACAATGTTTTTCAATTGAAATTCACAATTCAGCAAAGTTTTTCTTTAGAAAATCGCAATTTGGCAAAGTTTTGCCATTGAAAAAATTAATTCAGCAAGGTTTTCCTAACGAAAAAATTAATTTAGCAAAGTTTCTCAATGGAAATCTACAATTCAGCTAAGTTTTTCCATAGAAAACAACAATTCAGCAAAGATTTTCTTTAGAATAATGCGATTAATCAAAGTTTTCCCATCGAAAAAATCAATTCAGCAAAGTTTTTCTGACTAAAGCAAAGTTTCTCTATAGAAAATTTCAATTCAGATAAGTTTTTCCTTAGGAAAACCCAATTCAGCAATGTTTTTATATATACCATTATCACCACAACACCATTAATCAAAGTGTTGCCATGGAAAAAATCAATTCAGTAAAGTTTTCCTAAAGAAAACCTCATTTTAACAAAGCTTCTCCATCGAATAAGCCAATTCAGAAAAGTTTTTCCATAGAAAACCACAATTCAGCTAAATGTTTCTTTAGAAAAATGCAATTAATCATAGTTGTTTTGTTAAAAAATCAATTCAGCAAAGTTTTTCTGATGAAAAACTCATTTTAGCAACGTTTCTCTATAGAAAATTACAATTCAGCTAAGTTTTTCTTTAGGAAATCGCAATTTGGAAAAGTTTTACTAATGAAAACATCAATTCAGCTAGGTTTTTCTGAGGGACTTATTTTAGAAAGTTTCTAAAAATTCAGCAAAGTTTTCTTTGGAAAAAGTACGATTAAATTTTCTCTTTAAAAAATCAATTCAGATAATGTTTTTCGAAGTTTCTGAAAAAATTTCAATTCAGCTAAATTTTTCTGAAGAAAACAACAATTCAGCAAAGTTTTTCTTTAGAAAATCACAATTAGGTAAAGTTTTACTAATGAAAACATCAATTCAGCTAAGTTTTTCTGGGGGAAACCCTAATTCAGCAACGTTTTTCTTTAGAAAATCAAAATTAGGCGAAGTTTTTATCATTTAGCTAGGTTTTTCTAACGGAAACCCCAATTCAGCTAAGTTTTTTTCATGATTTCTGTGACAAATTTATTTTTTTCTCAACACATATGTAGGTGTGTGTGTGTGTGTAACGCACTTGATTGTATAAATGTGAAATTAATGTCACGCATATCATTAAGATTAATATTAGGCCAGTGTAGATTTTTCTTCTTCTTCTTCCTCCTCCTTCTTTTCCTCATTTTCTCCATCTTTGTGGCCACTACATCCACCAGAGTTGAGGAGTTAAATTTCAACAGCGATCTACTGCAACTTGGCTGTCGAGTCATCTGATAAGCGCAACAAACAAACAGCAGCAACTACAATACGCAAAATTTACATTTACATGCACACTGAAGTTTGTAACAACAACATCAACAACGGCAAATGCACACAGATGCCAAATACAACAAAAAGAAGGAAGACAAATAAAGAAAAACCAAAGAAAAAGGCAAAAATAAAGAAAAAGCCAAGACCTAACATAAGTTGGCTTAGTAACTGACAATTGAGCTAAACGCCTTTACAGTAGCACACACAAACATACATACACACACATACATATATGTGTGTGTGCCATACACACACATGTGTGTGTGTGTGTGTTTGTTGTTATTATTTTTTTCTTTTTTTCCCATTTTTTATTATTTAATGCAATTGGGTAGCGTTGAAACAACATTTGTTGTTGTCCAACGTCTGGCTGCCACTGGTGTTATTTGTTGTTGTTGTTGTTTTTGTTATCTACTTGCAATATGTTGCACTACTACAACTGCTGCTGCAGCCACCGCCGTTGCTGCTGCAATTGTTGCTTAAAAGAAATAAAGTGGGTCACTAGGAAAAATAATATTATAAACCAAACAAACGAACAAACCGAACTGAACTGAACCGGCAGACAGACAGCCAACCAACCATCCAGCTAGCGAACCATCGAAACGAACAATCAAAAGCGGCCAAACAATTCCAGTCAACCACAATTTAAGCATTGCAAAGCCGCTTTTCTTTCTTTTTTTTGTTTTGTTTAAGCCAAAATACAAATGAATTGCTCGACACACAAATAAATCTTTTGGAGGGGATTTTTTTCCTGGGACCATTCAGGAGATTGGGAACGGGTGAGAGGGAAAGGGGGCCTTTTACAAACAATGAGCGGTTTTAAGACACAAAAACCTTGCTGAATTGTAATTTTCTAAGGAAAAACTTTGCTGAATTGAGATTTTCGTTGAAAAAACACATTTGAATTGTAATTTTCTTTGGAAAAAATTTGCTTAATTGAGGTTTTCGTACAAAACACTACATTTTTTATAGAAAAATTTTGCTGAATTGAAATTTTTTTAATGAAAAACTTAGCTGAATTGCAATTTTTTAAAATAAAATTTGCTCAACTGAGGTGGTTTGATGAAAAAAACTTTGCTGAATTGTAATTTTCTAAAGAAAAACTTTGCTGAATTGAGATTTTCAACGTTAAAACTAAGCTTAATTGCAATTTTCTCAAAATTAACTGTGCTGAATTGGGGGTTTCGATAAAAAAAACGATGCTGAATTTAATTTTCTATAGAAAAAATTAGCTGAATTGCAATTTTCTAACGAAAAACCTTGCTGAATAGTGGTTTTATCTTAAAAAACTTTGCTGAATTGAATTTTTTTTTATAGAAAAACTTTGCTGAATTTAATTCAGTATTTCTTACGAAATACTTAGCTGAATTGTGTTTTTCTACGGAAAAACGTTGTCAAATTTTATTTTTCTATGGAAAAACTTTGCTGAATTGAGTTTTTTAAAGAACACCCTTCCTGAATTGTGAGTTTATATTGAAAAAAACGTTGCTGAATTTAATTTTTATATAAATAATGTTTGCTGAATTGAATTTCTATAGAAAAACTTTGCTGAATTGAGTTTTTCTAAGGAAAAACGTTGCTGAATTTATTTATTCTTTCGAAAAACTTTGCTGAATGAAGTTTTTATAAAGAATTCCCTGCTGAATTGTGGTTTCATATTAAATAGCTTTGCTGAATTTATTTTTTCTATAGAAAAACTTTGCTGAATTGAATTTTTCTATAAGAAAACATTGCTGAATTGAGTTTTTCTACGGAAAAATGTTGCTGAATATAGTTATTCCATCGAAAAATTATGTTTCTTTAATGAAAAATCTTGCTGAATTGTGGTTTTATATTAAAACACGTTGCCGAATTGCAGTTTTTATAGAAAGAGTTTGCTGAATTGTTGGTTTATATTAAAAATGATGCTAAAGTGTGATATTATATTAAAAAACTTTGCTGAATTGAGTTTCTCTGGAGGAAAACTTTGTTGAATTTAATTTCTATGTAGAAAAGCGTTGCTGAATAGAGTTTCTCTGTAGAAAAACTTCTCTGAATTGAGGAAAATGTTGCTGAATTGAATTTTTCTATAGAAAAACGTTGCTGAATTACATATTTTTATATAAACACCTTGCTGAATATTATTTCACTTAGGAAAATGCTGCTGGATTAGTGTTGCTTTGGAAAATCTCTGCCAAAATTGATTTTTTCAATTATAAAACATTTTTTTATAAAACATTTTTCAGTAAAAAATAATAATGAATGTGAGTTTTTCTACAAGAAAACTTAGCTGAAATGAGTTTTTCTGCAGAAAAACGTTGCTGAATAGAGTTTCACTGCGAAAAAACATTGCTGAATTGAGTTTCTCTGTTTAAATGCCTTGCTGAATAGTATTTTCCTTAAGTAAACACTGCTGAATTAAAGTTGCTATGGAAAACCTTTGCCATAATTCAGTTTTTCATAATAATGAAAGTGAGTTTTTCTACAAGAAAACTTAGGTGAATTAAGTTTTATTAAAGAAAACCTTTGCTGAATTGAGTTTTTCCCTAGAAAAACATTGCTGAATTGCCCTTTTCAATATAAATAACCTGCTGAATAGCATTTCCCTTAAGAAAAAAGCTGCTGAATTAGGTTTTCGGCGGTAAATATTTGCCAAATTTAATTTTTCTATTTAAAAACTTAGCTGAATACAGTTTTCCGTTAAAAAATAGCAATTATAGTGAATTTTTCTAAAAGAAAACCTAGCTAATTTAAGTGTTGTTAAAGAAAATCCTTGCTGAATTTAATTTTTCCTTTAAAAAACTTTGCTGAATAGAGTTTCACTGTGAAAAAAACATTGCTGAATTGAATTTTTCTGTTAAAATACCTTGCTGAATAGTATTTACCCTACAAAAAATATTGCTGAATTAGGGTTGCTATGGAAAATCTTTGCCAAAATTAAGTTCTTCAATTATAAAACTTAGCTGAATTGAGTTTTTCAGTAAAAAAAAAATAATAATGAGAGTGAGTTTTTCTACAAGAAAAAATAGCTGAATTATGTTTTATCAAAGAAACCCCTTGCTGAATTGAGTTTTTCCTTAGAAAAACTTTGCTGAATTAGAAATTTATATTCGATGTTTTGCTGATTTAAGTTTTTCCACCTAAAGTGGTTCCGGATCTATTATATGAGAGCTATATCAGCACATGGACCAATTTTAAAAAAGTAATATACCCTCCATCAGGTGTAGTACCTTTTGGTGTATGGTATACACAAATTTGCCGAATATTATTTCCTCCAAAAATACCCCGTTGTATGGCCCCTGCACCACATGGCCCTGTTGATGTCTGTATGAGTTCGTTCGTGTCACACTTCGAACTTCCTTCCCTAAAACAAGAATTTCAATATTTTTTTCAAACAGAAGTACGATTTTTTTACAAAACTATTTTCCCTCTGATTAGATGACAGCTCACCAAAAAGCGACCAACCAGACTACCCTGAAGAGGGCTTAGAAATTTTCAACACTGAATACAGGAAGCCAACCGACCAAACATTGACCAAAATGTTTGCCAGTCAGCCATTTGGCCACAAGAAACATGGACTTGTAAATTGTGTGCTGGAGCACCGGCAGTGGTTGTATGGCACAAGTGTCAGATGCTAACAAAGTGACACTTGAGCCCTGACTTCGACGATACTCCCACGTTCGGCAAAACAACAGTTGTCTTGTTATTGCTATTGTTGTTTGTTTCTCTTTGACTTGGCCAAAAAGTGTATCAGCTTCGAAGTTGAAGTTGGAATCTTCAATTCGTTGATGAGCTATTTATGTTCTGCTTTTTTCTTCTTCTCTTTGTTTTTATTTTTGTTGTTGTTGTTTTTTAGTTTTTCCTCTAATAGATAAACACTGTAATAACTGAAATTGTCGCATGCCCAAATGCCAGCCATGCTCCGTTTGAGCCATAATGTTGCCTGCCGTTTGCCGTTGGTCGCTGCCATCAAGATGTTGTCGTTGCCTGATTGCTGGCTGTTTTGTTGTACAGTTAACAATAAAACAGCAACAACAACAACAATGTTGTGCCAAACATCACGAAATCAGCAAAGACTAATGTCAAGAATATTTGATAAACAACAATAACATCATGCGGAAAGATGGAGATGGAAAACTACACAATCGTTATGGATTTGAAACAAATGTGAACTGTAATGACCCCCTGGATGGGGGGTTTTCATTGTATATTTTTAGCTGAATCGCAATAAAAGGTTGCTATTTTAAGAAATTTCAAAATAAAACCTTTGCTGAATTAATGTTCCCATAGCTGAATTGCAATTTTTTGGAAGGGAAAATAATAAAAAATATTTACTGTAATTTTTTTTGGAAAAAAACATTTCCTGATTTGCATTTTCAGTAGCTGAATTTCAATTTTTTTGCGAAAAATGTATAAAAATTAAGGAAATCTTTATAATTGAATGAAAAATTCGTAGCTGAATTGATATTTTCATGGCTGAATTGCAAATTTTCTTCGGGAATATTAATAAAAAGTAATTAGTTTTCAATATTTTCTAAGAAAACCTTTGCTGAATTGCATTTCTAGTAGCTGAATTGGGAATTTTTTGTGGAAAAATACCAAATCTGAATCAAATCTTTACAATTGAATGAAAAAATCTTAGCTAAATTGTAATAAAAAGTAATTAGTTTTCAATATTTTCTAAGAAAACCTTTGCTGAATTGCATTTCTAGTAGCTGAATTGGGAATTTTTTGTGGAAAAATACCAAATCTGAATCAAATCTTTACAATTGAATGAAAAAATCTTAGCTAAATTGATGTTTTCATGGCTGAATTGTAAATTTTCTTCGGGAATTTTAATAAAAAGTAATTATTTTTCAATATTTTTTAAGAAAACCTTTGCTGAATTGCATTTCTGGTAGCTGAATTGTATTTTTTTGGGAAAAATATCAAGTCTGAAAGGTATCTTTACAATTGAATGGAAAAAAATCTTAGCTGAATTTATGTATTCATAGTTGAATTGGTGATTTTCCTCCGGAATAGTAATCAACAATATTTATTTTTCAAATATTTCACAAGAAAATCATTTGGTGAATTAAATTTCCAGTAGCTGAGTGGCAATTTTTTGAGAGAAATGTAGAAAGACTAAAGAAATCTATATAATTGAATGATAAAATCCCAGCTGAATTGATGTATTCATTGCTGAATTGCAAATTTTCTTCGGGAATTTTAATAAGAAGTAACTAGTTTTCAATATTTTCTGAGAAAACCTTTGCTGAATTGGATTTCTAGTAGCTGAATTTGATTTTTTTTTTGGGAAAAATATCAAATCTGAAGGGTATCTTTACAATTCAATGAAAAAATCCTTGATGAATTGATGTTTGGCTGAATTGCAAATTTTCTTCGGGAATTTTAATAAAAATTAATTAGTTTTCAATATTTTCTAAGAAAACCTTTGCTGAATTGCATTTCTTGTAGCTGGATGGGAATTTTTTTTTTTTGGGAAAAATATCAAATCTAAAGGGTATCTTTACAATTGAATGAAAAAAATCTTAGCTGAATTGATGTTTTCATAGCTGAATTGGTGATTTTTCTCCGGAAGATTAATCACCAATATCTATTTTTCAATATTTCACAAGAAAACATTTGCTGAGTTGCATTTCCAGTAGCTGAATTGCAATGTTCTTCTTTCTTTTTCTTTTTTTCAATATTTTCTAAGAAAACCTTTGCTGAATTGCATTTCTACTAGCTAAATTGCAATTGAATGCAAAAAATCTTAGCTGAAAATTGTGTAGCTGAATTGCAATTTTATTTGTAAAATATTATTGAAAGGCTGCTTATTTAGTATATTGTATTAAAAACCCTTAGCTGAATTGCATTTAGAGTAGCTGAATTGTAATTTTCCATACGAAATATTACTACAAAGACTTTATTTTGATTTTTCATGTTGAAAACCCTTAGCTGAATTCTATTTTGAGCAGCTGAATTGAAGATTTTTTGCCAGAAAATAATAAAGATGACAATTTAGTAAATATGATGAAAAAACCTTTGCTGAATTATATTTTGTGTAGCTGAATTGCAATTTTATTTGTAAAATATTATTGAAAGGCTGCTTATTTAGTATATTGTATTAAAAAACCTTAGCTGAATTGCATTTAGAGTAGCTGAATTGCAATTTTCCTTACGAAATATTACTACAAAGACTTTATTTTGATTTTTCAAGTTGAAACCCCTTAGCTGAATTCTATTTTAAACAACTGAAATGAAGATTTTTTACAGAAAATAATTAAAAAGATGACAATTTAGTAAATCTGAACGAAAAACCTTTGCTGAATTACATTTTGTGTAGCTGAATTGCAATTTTCTTTGTGAAATATTATTGAAAGGCTGCTTATTTAGTATATTGTATTAAAAAACCTTAGCTGAATTGCATTTAGAGTAGCTGAATTGTAATTTTCCTTACGAAATATTACTACAAAGACTTTATTTTGATTTTTCATGTTGAAAACCCTTAGCTGAATTCTATTTTGAGCAGCTGAAATGAAGATTTTTTGCCAGAAAATTATTAACAAAATGACAATTTAGTAAATTTGACCGGAAAACCTTTGCTGAATAACATTTTGTGTAGCTGAATTGCAATTTTCCTTACGAAATATTACTTCAAAGAGTTTATATTGATTTTTCAATTTGAAACCCCATAGCTGAATTCTATTTTGAGCAGCTGAATCAAAGTTTTCTTCTCAGAAAATTATTAAAAATATGACAATTTACTAAATCTGACCGAAAAACCTTGAAACCCCTTAGCTGAATTCTATTTTGAGCAGCTGAATTGAAGATCTTTTGCCAGAAAATAATTAAAAAGGTGACAATTTAGTAAATCTGACCGAAAAACCTTTGCTGAATTACATTTGTTGTAGCTGAATTGCAATTTTCTTTGTTAACTATTATTGAAAGGCTGCTTACTTAGTGAATTGTATTAAAAAACCTTAGCTGAATTCTATTTTGAGCAACTCAAATGAAGATTTAGTAAATGTGACCCGTCGAGAACTTTTTTATACATGCAAATTTAAAGTGAAATTTTAATCCGCAAAATTTCTTCATCGATTCTCCAATGACAAATTTCAAATATGAATCATACTAAGCCGCAATAAGTCATACACGTTTAAATATACTTCGAACGTGAATAAATTTTGTATTCTATTTTCTGAATGTGCCCACCACCAAATACCTTGGCGATCTTCGTTATGTTAATCACAATAACCAGATCTCCGCCACAGTCACCACATACATATGTTCGGGAGTTCCAGCCACCATCCCTAAATGGTATAATCTATGATTAACTTATGACTATCACCATATATGGTTGGATGAGAGTGGGGGATGGGGGATGGGGGAGGAGGGTGGAATTCATTAGTGTCACAACAACAACTACAACTTAATTTACCATGGAAATTATTAGAAATACCTAGGCAAAGCTCCAGTTATAAATAAAATGTTGTTGTGGCAGATCATAGACAATGAAATAGAATTCTGCAATTACCTAGGCAATAAACCTGGGCATTTTGGTATTTAGAAAGAAGAGGAGAAGGGGGAGAGACGGGAGAAGAATTTGAAGTGGGTTTTGAAATTCAAGTCTTAGCTAAAGTCACTGCTTTGCCGATAACCATCAACAAAAAAAATTGTACAACAGGTTGATTTTGGCCAAGCAGAGGAGGCACGTAGCTCTCCTCCACGATGGCATGCCAGGCTAAGAAAGAAGAAGAAAAAATAAGTATGCGGCATCTAAGGTTGTCAAGCCGGAGAACAACTTTAAAACGCTCTACAGAAATATTTTAAATGCAACGACAAGTCAGTCCGACAGCCAACCCGCCACGAACCAGCCAGCCACAATGGCTTGTACTGCATACACAATTAGCAAACTACCCATCATCGGCATCGACCTCATCTTCATCAGCTCAGCTTCTACAGCTGTAACCAAAACTGCCACAGACTCATCTTCATCAGCAGCGGCCGTAGCCACACAGCCTGCCAGCCAGCCAGCGAGCGATCAAGTGAGTGAGTGCCGAGATCTTTGGCTAGATTGAATTATCGTGGACCAGAGAGCTTTGTTTCTTTTTGACAAACTTCAATGTCAATGCTTAGCCTGGAATTGCCTCTTCATCTTTGCACTGTCAATTGTTTTTTCCGTCAGTCAGTCTGTCCGTCCATCCGTCTTTGGGGTTTCGTTTAAATGTTTTTTTATTAAAACACCGAATAGAAGCCATCGAAGACTTCTGAAAACGGTAAGTAACTGTTTTGAAGTCCACGGCCAATGCCGAAGACAAGCGACAAGGAATTATCTACGAAAACCATCTGCTTTGGCAGAACAAGCGACGACAACAAGCGACTCAGTCAGCCGGCACACAACTCTATCAGCCGATGAATATCAGCATCACAGTGCGGAGTAACACTGGCGCTGAACTTCTAAGAGAAATGTAAAGAAAATGTGGAAGAAGTTCATTTGGTCTTAATTTTAGATTCTGAAATTAAATCATAAACTGGGATTTGGGGATTTGGAGAATTATAAAAAGGGATACTATAAATGGCAGGATAACACAATAAAATAAATTATAAATCGTGGCAATATAGGTCAGGAGGTTGTTAATGAATTTTCTCATGAACTAAAAAAATATATAAACCAGTAAGGAAAGTAGTAAAGTCGGACTGGGCCGATTATATGATGCCCTTCACCACTTTGGGTATATTGCGCATATGTATCCTTACATTTGCATGTCAATGTTCCCTCGAAGGAACATACGCATGTCTTTCTGCAACCAATGATAATTCGGACAGTCATCTATTCGGTTCGCCGCACTGATTAAAAATTTAATTTCAATCAGACACCCGTACGTAATTCCTATCGAAGCTATGGCTGCATCTGCATTCGTGATAATCGGACAAACAATTGGAGTTTGATGCACCATTTATGTAAAATCGGACGAAAATATATATGGGAGGTATATCTAAATCTGAACCGATTTTCACGAAACTTAGCAGACATCATTCTAGACTTAATTCAGTACGCTATGCCAAATTTCGTGCAAATCGAAAGATATATAGGGACTTTGGTACACCATTTACCTTAAATCGGACGAAAATATATATGGGAGCTATATCGAAATCTGAAGTGATTGTCACGAGATTTAACACACATCGTTCCAGGCCTAATTCATTACGCCGTGCCAAATTTCATGGAAATCGGAGGATGTATAGGGCCTTTGGTATACCATTTACATTAAATCGGACGAAAATATATATGGGAGCTATATCTAAATCCGAACCGATATTCTCGAAACTTAACCTCATTCTAGACTAAATTTAGTACGCTATGCCAAATATGGTTAAAATCGAAAGATATTTAGGGACTTTGGTACATCATTTACCTGAAATCGGACGACGATATATATGGGAGCTATATCTAAATCTGAACCGATTTTCACGAAACTTATCACATAACATTCTAGACTTAATTCAGTACGCTATGCCAAATTTCGTGCAAATCGAAAGATATATAGATGCTTTGGTGCACCATTTACATAAAATTGGTGGAAAATATATATGGGAGCTATATTTAAATCTGAACCGATTTTCACGAAACTCGGCACACATCATTCTAGACTTAACTGAGTACGCTAGGCCAAATTTCGTGTAAATCGAAAAATATATAGGGACATTGGTACACAATTTACCTTAAATCGGACGACGATATATATGGGAGCTATATCTAAATCTGAACCGATTTTCACGAAACTTATCACATAACATTCTAGACTTAATTCAGTGCGCTATGCCAAATTTCGTGTAAATCGAATGGTATATGGAGACTTTAGTCCACCATTTACCTAAAATCGGACGAAAATATGCTTGGGAGCTATATCTAAATCTGAACCGATTTTCACGAAATTTAACACACATCGTTCCCAGACCCAATTCAGTACGCTATGCCAAATTTCGTGCAAATCGAAGGATGTATAGAGACTTTAAGGTACCATTTACCTTAATCGGACTTTGTTTACAATTTTACATGGACAGACAGACGGACGGACGGACATGCATAAATCGACTTAAAAAGTGATTATATGCATATTCTCAAAAGGAACCATGGGCCTATCTCGTTTCCTTGTGTCTGTTACAAACATATGCACAAACACATAATACCCTGTCCCACAGTGTGGTGAAGGGTATAAAAATCCACACCTAGGGAAGCTACCATAATAAATACTTTTTATCTACCTTCTAAATTTAATTTTAAACTAGTGAGCAGAGCAGTATAGTCGGCCGTGGCCGACAACAACATCACGGAACTCTAACTTTCTGCGGATTTTTATTCCGAGCCTGGGTAATATTTCGTGATAGTGGCATCCTCTTGCCCGATTAGAGGTTAACAGCACCTCTTTATTACACTGACATATTTTCCGAATATTACCAATATTCAGTACAGCCCTTCTAATTATTTGTCCATATTCCCTTCAACGTAGGATGTGTTGTGATGTCCGGCTGAGATGTGTGGCCAATAGATCGACTCAAAAAAAAAATACATAAAAACAAGTGAATAAGCGTTAAGTTTGGCCGGGCCGAACTTTGGATACCCTCCACCATAGATATACTGACAGGTACTAGAAATGAAAATATAGGGAACATACCAAAAAGTGGACCTATACCGACATTTCTATGTAAACTATAATACAAATTTCAGAAATTTTTAATGGATAATTATACCCTCAGCCTTATGGATAAGGAGGGTGAGAAAATTTATATTTCATCCAAACTTTGCCAATCTTTTCATTTCTTCCAAACTTAGTTCAAATTCGAAGATGGGGAATATCGGTCCACTCCTTCTGGTACCTCCCACACAGGGGCTAGATTTAAATACGGGTTATAGTTCATATATGGTTCGTTATCGAACCTTACGTTACGTTTCTCTCGATATCCTCCACAGGTGATATAGTTACAACAGAGTCTTAGAACCAAACCCAAAAGCGGAACAAATTCCATAACTATTTTAATATAAAAAAGGGGGTTAAATGGGGACTATGGGGGTACCCTTATATGGGGGCTACCAGAAAAATTGGACCTATATTTATAATTTTTGATGGAGATATTTGGAACCCAATAAGAACCAAATGTGCCATATTTCAGCGAATTCGCTTGACAAACTCGCTCAAGAACCCCAAAATACCGACATTTGGGGGTACCCTTATATGGGGACTACCAGAAAAAATGGACCTATGTTTATAATTTTTAGTGGAGAGATTTGCTACCCAATAAGAACTCAAAGTACTAAATTACAGCCAATTCGGGTGAAAACTACGATTAAAACCCCCAAAATACTGAAAATTAGAGGGTACCGTTATATGGGGGCTACCAGAAAAAATGGACCTATATGCATAATTTTTTGTAGAGAAATTGAGAACCCAATAGCGACTCAATATACCAAATTTCAGCGAATTCGGTTGAAAAACGCGCTCAAGAACCCCAAAATACGGAAAATTTGGGGGTACCCTTATATGGGAGCCATGCCTAAACGTGGACCGATATATCCCATCTTCGAACTTGACCTGCCTGCAGACAAAAGACGACTCTATGCAAAATTTTGGCGCTCTATCTCAATTCGTTTAGACGCTAGAGTGATTACAACAGACAGACGGACAGACGGACATGCTTAGATCGTCATAGAATTTTACGCTGATCAAGAATATATATACTTTATATGGTCGGAAATGATTATTTCGATGCGTTACAAACGGAAAAACAAAACTAATATACCCTCCATACTATGGTGGAGGGTATAAAAAAAATAAAAATGAAAAAATAAGTATTCGGTCCACTTCATCCCAATATTATTATCTGATCATCATCGAAAATTATAGGCGTTGTCCTTGACCATATCGGGATCCTCATGGAAAATTTCAAAGCGATCTGGGCTAGATTTTCGACCTCTAGGGTGGTAATGGTTTACAAAATAATATATGAATACATAAGCTCCTGAAACTATTTACGTGTAACTCCCACATACGAGTACATACGACAATTGGTATCAATTTAAAGGTAAACCACTCCTCTTGGATATTTTATCAACTTCTCGGGTCTATGTCCATCAGGAGTAAATATATACACCATAGAATACAAATTTTGTAATTTTTCACACAAAAGTCAGGGTCCATTTGACCGGCTAAATAATGACCGATCTTTATCAAAACAGCCATGCTAATTCCTTGGCCCGATCACCGTCCCCATGTAAAAATATGCGATGTTTGAGCAATAACTGTGGCCTCTGGAACGACCAGAAAAACCAACAAAAATTTAGTATTTGGTCCATTTCATCCCCTAAATATTAAACGATCTTTACCAAAAACAATAGGGGTCTTCATTGGCTGGAACCCATCCTACATGCAAAATTTCATGAAGATTGGTCCACAACTGTGGCCTGTAACGTGTTTACAAATTTTAATGGATAGACGGACGGACGGACGGACACACATGTCTAGATCGACTCAGCTAGTCGAGATATGACGATCGATATACTTAAAGGTGGGTCTAGGACAAATATTTAGCGACGTTACAAACTCTTGGGGCTGCACAAAGCTATAATATAGATTGGGCCATAATTGCGGCCCCTGGAGCGACCAGAAAAACCGAAAAAAATTAAATATTTGGTCTATATCATCCCCTAAATATTAACCTATCTTTATCAATAGGGGTCTTCATTGGCCAGAACCCATCCTACATGCAAAATTTCGTGAAGGTTGATCCAAAACTGTGGACCACATTATAATGGACAGACATACGGACGGACGGACACACATGTCTAGATCGACTCAGCTAGTCGAGATATGACCATCGGTATACTTAAAGGTGGATCTAGGACCAATATTTCGCGGCGTTACAAACTCTTAAGCCTGCACAAAGCTATAATACCCTGACAACATAGTTGTGTAGGGTATAAAAATCCACGCCCATATAGGAATATTTTTAAAAATTTCATGAAGATGGGTCCATAACTGTGGCCTGTATCGTGTTTACAAATTATAATGGACAGACGGACGGACACACATGTCTAGATCGGCTCAGCGAGTCGAGATATGACGATCGGTATTCTTAACGGTGAGTCTAGGACCAAAGGTGGGTCTGGGCCTGCGCAAAGCTATAATACCCTAACAACATAGTTGTATAGGGTCCACGCCTATTGTAGCTACTTGAAAAAATATTTTTTATTGTAGCCAAAAAATACAGAGGCTTCTGGTGCCATCAAAATTGTTTTCGAATCTCTATATCTAAGCCAAGATTTCAAGTCATAGCTCACAGTACATTCCACCGAATTTGATATGACAAAAAGACCCATGATGGCACATCTGTCCCAAATGAAGATGACCTCTTTCCGCTGTTTTGTGTGTAAATAATACAACATGATTTATATCATCATCATACATGTACACACACACGCACACGCACATGTATGAATCATACAAATTAATATGTCATCAAGCAGTGAAAAGAATCATCATCGAAATGATCTACGACTCGACGATATTTATTCTTTTTTTTTTAAAGAAGAGAAATCTTAATTTGGTAGAATGAATTTTTGGACACCCGCCCGCCTGAGCTATTAACTTAAGTTATTAAAATAATCATGCATGGCCATGGAACAATGGGTTCTAAATTTCATGCTGTGGGGTGATACATCTTCCCAAAAAAAAAAAAAAATAATAATAAATAAATAAAAAAGTTTGAAAGAAAAAACCTCAGGTGAAATGTTCGGAATATTTTGTGTTGTTGTTACGTTACGGCCATAACTGGAAAGGTAATACCCCGAACGAAAAATGTTATGATTTTTTTTCTTACTCTGGTTTTCTAAACTTTAAACTGTCTCAGTTTTTATTTCCGTTTTTCAGTATTTTTTCTATTACATGTGATTGCATCAGTTGCTGGTAATAATGGCGGACACCTTTCTCTGACGTCAAGTTCAGTTAACATTTTAATTACCTGACCAACAAAAAATGAGTAGAAATGTAGAAAACTGTCCACCGCAACGAAATGAAATTCTTTCACACGCTAAACGCTTAGACAACTATTTTTTTTTTGCTTACAACCAAAAAAACCAGTAAGGAAAGTAGTAAAGTCGAACTGGGCCGACTATATGATACCCTTCACCACTATGGGTATATTAAACAGGACTATTAACATGAAATATATATGGGAGCTATATAGACCGATTTTCTCGAAACTTGGCAGACATCACTCTAGCCTCAATTCAGTACGTTATGCCAAATTTCGTGCAAATCGAAGGATATATAGGGACTTTGGTGCACCATTTATATGAAACCGGACGAAACTATATATGATTTTCACGAAACTTAGCAAATTGCCAAATTTCGTGCAAATCGAAAGATATATAAGTACTTTGTGGCACGATTTACATGAAATCGGACGAAACTATATATGGGAGCTATATCTAAATCTGAACCGATTTTCTCAAAACTTGGCAGACATCACTCTAGGCTTAATTCAGTACGATATGCCAAATTTCGTGCAAATCGAAAGATATATAGGGACTTTGGGGCACCATTTACATGAAATCCGACGAAACTATATATGAGAGCTATATCTAAATCTGAACCGATTTTCTCAAAACTCGGCAGACATCACTCTAGGAAGAATTCAGTACGTTATGCCAAATTTCGTGCAAATCGAAAGATATATAGGAACTTTGGGGCACCATTTACATGAAATCGGACGAAACTATATATGGGAGGTATATCTAAATCTGAACCGATTTTCTTAAAACTTGGCAGACATCATTCTAGACCGAATTCATTACGCTGTGCCAAATTTCGTGCCAATCGAAATATATTAATGGGACTTTGGTACACCATTTACCTTAAATCGGACGAAACTATATATGGGAGCTATATCTAAATCTGAACCGATTTTCACAAAACTTAACACACATCAGTCTACACGTAATTCAGTACGCTATGCCAAAATTCGTGCAAATCTAAAGATTTTCAGAGACTTTGGCGCACCATTTACCTAAAATCGGTCGAAAATATATATGGGAGCTATATCTAAATCTGAACGGATCTTCACGAAATGTAACACACATCGTTCTAGGCTTAATTCAGTACGCTATACTAAATTTCGTGTAAATCGAAACACATATAGGGACCATGGTGCCCCATTTACCTTAAATCGGACGAAAATATATGTGGGAGCTATATCTAAATCTGAAACGATTTTCATGAAACTTAGCACACATCATTCTAGACCGAATTCATTACGCTGTGCCAAATTTCGTGCCAATCGAATGATATATAGAGACTTTGGCGCACCATTTACCTAAAATCGGACGAAACTATATATGGGAGCTATATCTAAATCTGAACGGATCTTCACGAAATGTAACACACATCGTTCTAGGCTTAATTCAGTACGCTATACCAAATTTCGTGTAAATCGAAACACATATAGGTACTATGGTGCACCATTTACCTTAAATCGGACGAAACTATATATGGGAGCTATATCTAAATCTGAACCGATTTTCACGAAACTTACCACACATCACTCTAGACCGAATTCATTACGCTGTGCCAAATTTCGTGTAAATCGAAACACATATAGGGACCATGGTGCCCCATTTACCTTAAATCGGACGAAACTATATATGGGAGCTATATCTAAATCTGAGCCGATTTTCATGAAACTTAGCATACATTATTCTATGCTGAATTCAGTACGCTGTGCCAAATTTCGTGCAAATCGAATGATATATAGGGACTTTGGCGCACCATTTACCTTAAATCGGTCGAAAATATATATGGGAGCTATATCTAAATCTGAACTGATTTTCAGGAAACTTAACACACATCATTTTAGACCGAATTCATTACGCTATGCCGAATTTCGTGTAAATCGAAACACATATAGGGACTTTGGTGCACCATTTACATGAAATCGGTCGAAAATATATATGGGAGCTATATCTAAATCTGAACCGATTTTCATGAAACTTAGCACACATTATTCTAGGCTCAATTCAGTACGCTGTACCAAATTTCGTGCAAATCGAATGATATTTAGGGACTTTGGTGCCCCATTGACCTTAAATCGGACGAAAATATTAATGGGAGATATATCTAAATCTGAACGGATCTTTACGAAATGTAACACACATCGTTCTAGACTTAATTCAATACACTATGCCGAATTTCGTGCAAATCGAAAGATATTTAGGGACTTTCGTGAACGATTTACCTTAAATCGGACGAAAATATATATGGGAGCTATATCTAAATCTGTACCGATTTTCACGAAACTTAGCACACATCTACACTTAACTCAGTACGTTATGCCAAATTTCGTGTAAATCGAAACACATATAGGGACTTTGGTACACCATTTACCTTAAATCGGACGAAACTATATATGGGAGCTATATCTAAATCTGAACCGATTTTGAAGAAAATGTAAACACATCGTTCTAGACCGAATTCATTACGCTGTGCAAAATTTCGTGCAAACCGAAAGATATTGAAGGGACTTTGGTACATCATTTACATAAAATCGGTCGAAAATATATATGGGAGCTATATCTAAATCTGAAGCGATTTTCAAGAAACTTAGCACACATCATTCTAGACTTAATTCAGTACACTATGCTGAATTTCGTGCAAATCGAAAGATATTTAGGGACATTGGTGCACCATTTACCTTAAATCGGACGAAAATATATATGGCAGCTATATCTAAATCTGAACCGATTTTTCCCAATTTCAATAGGGTTCGTCCTTGGGCCAAATAAATGAACTGTGCCAAATTTCATCCAATTCGAATAATAAATGTGACCTGTACTTTGTTTACAATTTAACATGGACAGACAGACGGACGGACAGACGAACGGACAGACGAACGGACGGACAGACATGCATAAATCGACTTAGAAAGTGATTCCATGCATATTCTCAAAAGGAACCATGGGTCTATCTCGATTATTTTTGCCTGTTACAAACATATGCACAAAGACATAATACCCAGTACCACAGTGTGGTGAAGGGTATACAAAAAAAAACTATCATCAAACACACAACAGGGTCTTAAAACATTTTTTTAGCAGATCTAAACTCCGAATAAAAAAACCAAACAACAAACCAAAAAAATGTCATAGAAATTTAATACCGCTTGGCCACACAAAAAAAAAGACACATCACAACAACGAAAATAATTTAAACACTTGCTGCATTTCGGTAACCCCCTCCCTCCCCACCTCCCTTCCCACCGCTCCACACCAGCCAACAAAACCACACATTTTCAACATTTCAATTGTTGGTCTTCATTTCTGGGGGTTTCTTTCTCCATTGACTTCAACACGGGCTCACGTGTTGCGGGCTTTTTTTATGTCTTACCTCTCTTACCCCTCCCCTCTCCCCTTACAACCATAAAAAACGCTTATAAATCTTCAGTGTGGTCGCCACTGACGGCGTCTTTATATTTGATTGGCCAACAGCTTACAACACTTTTTAATAAACAAAATCGGGCAAATTAAATGTTTACCCCCCAAAAAACTATAACAATAAACAGTGACAGTCCGGTAGACAGACAGACGGACAGCCAACCATACATCTAGCCATACATTGTCTACATGTCCAACTACCGGTGGTATTGTTGTCAAGATTTCACTTGAAATGAAAACGAAACTGATTTTGTTTTTTCTTCGACTTGGACCAAACACAAAAACAACAACGACAGCCACCATTAAATGTTTATTGTCCAAAAACATTTTTTGAAATTTTTTCTAAAAAAAATACAAAAAAAAAAATTAGAAAAATATTTTTTAAGATTCCTAAAATAGTCGTGGATTTTTAAAAATTAATTTTTAAGGTAGCTGCAATAGGTCTGGGTTTTCAAAAATATTTTTTGAAGTAGCTCAATTTAAAGATAGCTGTAGGAGGAGTGAATTTTTATACCATACACAACTATGTTGTCAGGGTATTATAGCTTTGTGCAGCCCCAAGAGTTTGTAACGCCGCGAAATATTGTTCCTAGACCCACCTTTTAGTATACCGATCCAGTCATATCTCGACTAGCTGAGTCGATCTAGGCATGTGTGTCCGTCCGTCCGTCTGTCCACTATAATTTGTAAACTGGATACAGACCACACTTATGGACCAATCTTCAAGAAATTTTGCATGTTGGATGGGTTCTGCCCAATGAAGACCCCTTTCTGATACAGATCGGTTAAAAATTAGAGGATGAAATGACCAAAAACTTTATGTTTGTCTGATTTTCTGGTCGCTCCAGAGGCCGCAATTATGGCCCAAACCTCGCGAATTTTTACATGGAGAAGGGGATCGGGCCAAAGAAAAAGCACACCTGTTTTGATAAACATCGATCAATATTTAGCGGGTCAAATGGACCCTCACTTTTGTGTGAAAAATTACAAAATTTGTATTCTATGGAATATTTATTTACTAGTGAAGGACATAGACCCGAAAAGTTGTTAGTATATCCAAGAGGTGTGGTTGGCCTTTAAATTGTTACTCAGATGTTGGAATCACACTTAAAAATGTACAGGTGCTTACGTACAAAGATATTATTTAGCAACCTATTACCACACTAGAAAGCGGAAATATAGCGCTGATTGCTTTACAATTTTCCAAGATGTTTCAGTTGTGGTCAAGGATAACGCCTATAATGTCCGGTGATGATCACATAATAATTTTGGGGAGGAAGTTGACCGAAAACTTAATTTTTGTGTTTTTTTTTCGAGTCTATGTATAGGCCACAATTTTAAGCCGCACATCACAACACAAACCACGATGAAGGGAATCTGGACAAGTAATTAAAAGGACTGTACTGAATATTAGTAATATTCGGAAAATATGTCAGTATAAGGTAGACCTCTAATCGGGCAAGAGGGTGCAAATATCACGAAATATTGCCCAGGCTCAAAATAAACAGGTAGTTACGAGAGGGGTTTTAAAATATTTTTAAGGACCACATATAAGGCCGGAATTTAAAAAAAAAATTGGGGACCACATCAAAGGCGTGGATTTGTAGAAACATTTTTTGGACACATATAAGGTGCGGATTTTTAAAAAAATATATTATGTGGTCTCCAAAAAATATTTTTTAAAAATCCGCACCTTATATGTGTCCAAAAAATGTTTCTACAAATCCACGCCTTTTATGTGGTCCCCAATTTTTTTTTTGTAAAAATGTCTTTAGGGATAACACACAAGGCGTGGATTTCTTAAATTAATTTTTAAGTAGCTTCCCTAGGCGTGGATTTTTATACCCTTCACCTCACGGTGGTACAGGGTATTATAGCTTTGTGCATATGTTTGTAACAGGCAAAAGGTTACGAGATAAACACATGGTTCCTTTTGAGAATATCCATAGCATCACTTTCTGAGTCGATTTATGCATATCCGTCCGTCCGTCTGTCCATATTAAATTGTAAACAAAGTACAGGTCGTATTTATAATCCGATTTGGATGAAATTTGGCACAGCTCCTCTATTTGGCCCAAGGACGAACCCTATTGAAATTGGGAAAAAATTGTTCAGATTTCGATATAGCTCCCAAATATATCTTCTTCCGATTTAAGGTAAATAGTATACCAAAGTCCCTAAATATCTTTCGATATGCACGAAATTTGGCACAGCGAACTAAATTAGGTCTAGAATGATGTGTGTAAAATTTTTTGAAAATCGCTTCAGATTTGGATATAGCTCCCATATATATTTTCGTCCGATTTAAGGTAAATGGTGCACCAAGGACCCTATATATCATTCGATTTGCACGAAATTTGGCATAGCGCACTGAATTGAGTCTATAATGATGTGTTCTGAGTTTCGTGAAAATCGGTTCAGATTTATATATAGCGTACATATTTTCGTCCGATTTTTTGTAAATGGTGCACCAATGTTCCTATATGTTATTCGATTTGCACGAAATTTGGACTTGAAAGACTTCCTTACTGGTTTAAAACTATCTTTTGGTGAGTCTATTCATTTAATGGTCCAGCTTGATTGATATTATCTTCCTGTCTATTCTGTAAAACACACAATGGCATCTGTATTTTCACTTCTTTTCTTTCATCGATTTTTTTTTAAACTTATTTCTTTTGATTGATGTAGTATTGGTTGCCTTCACAACCTTCGAACACAACAGACATGCAATGTGCTGATGATAACTCAATTTCATGAGAAATTTCAAATAATTTCATCAGATTTTTTTTTTTGTTATTGGTATTTAATTATTTTGTAGTTTTATTGTTGTATTTTTTATTTAATTTTTGTTATTGTTTGATTTTTTTTTTTTTTGCTCTCTTCAGATGGAGATAATGTAATAATGTTCAGTTAGACTATTACGTGGGGAGGTGGTCTAAACACACGAACATAACTAGTGGCAAATTGAATGAACAGAGTTTCGGCAGAGGTTCCAGTGTGATAACAAAAAATCGATGAATTTTATTGTAATTGTTTATTAAATTTAGTTGGCATGTGGATATTGAATTTAATTTAATTTGTTGTAAAATTTTTGTTGGCTTGTGGATTTTTTTATTACGCTTTGTTAATGTTTATTTATTTTTTTATTTATTCGCCATCTATTATTTTTTGTATTGACCGATTTGTTTTACTTTCATTTCATTTATTTAATTGCATAAGGGGGTGGGAGGGGACTGCATGGTGAAATGTGCACAATTTCTCTGGATTGTCATTGTTATGTGAGCATGTGTTTGTATGCTCATGTTCATGTAAATCATTTAAAGATTATGAAGACAAATTATTGTTGTTTAAATAATTAATTGGAAAGGTAATTTGTATACGGAAAATATCGCATGCGATATTTTTCCAATAAAAAAATATTGTACGATATATTCTTCCATAAAAATAAAATAAAAATTTTTTTAAATAACTTATTTTTTATTTTCCTGGTCCCTAAAAAATATTCTTAAACCAGTAAGGAAAGTTCAAAAGTCGGACGGGGCCGACTACATGATACCATTCCCCACCTTGGGTAGCAATCTGAAATTAATAAAAAAAATAATCCAAATGTATCTCGACAAAAAATCCAATACATAAATTTGAACCTAATTGCTCCATTCTAAATCTAAACGGATTCCAACAATAATTCGCATACATCAATCTATACCTTATTTAGTACTCTGTGCAAAATTTGGTCTCAATCGGAAACATATTAGGAATTTGGTGCACCATTTAGCCTAAAATCGGACGAAAATATATATGGGTGCTATATCTAAATCTGAACCGATTTCCAGGAAACTTAACACAGATCACTCTAGACTTAATTCAGTACGCTGTGCCAAATTTCGTGAAAATCGATAGATATTTAATGGCTTTGGTGCACTATTTACATGAAATCGGACGAAAATATATATGGGAGCTATATCCAAATCTGGACCGATTTTCACGAAACTTGGCAGACATTATTCTAGGCTCAATTCGGTACGCTGTGCCAAATTTCGTGAAAATCGATAGATATATAGGGTCTTTGTTGCATCATTAACATTAAATCGGACGAAAATATATATGAGATCTATATCTAAATCTGAACCGATTTTCACAAAACTTAACACACATCGTTCTAGACTGAATTCAGTACGATGTGCCAAATTTCGGGCAAATCGAAAGATATATAGCGATTTTGGTGCACCATTTACATGAAATCGGACGAAACTGTATATGGGAGCTATATCTAAATCTGGACCGATTTTCACGAAACTTTGCACACATCATTCTAGACCTAAATGATTAGGCTGTACCAAATTTCGTGCAAATCGAAAGATATATAGGGACCGTTTACATTAAATCGGTTAAATATATATGGGAGCTATATCTAAATCTGAACCGATTTTTCCCAATTTCAATAGGGTTCGTCCTTGGCTGTGCCAAATTAAATTCAATTCGAATCATAAATGCGACCTGCACTCTTTTTTACAATTTACCATAGACAGACAGACGGACGGACGGACATGCATAAATCGACATAGAAAGTGATTCTATGCATATTCTCAAAATGAACCATGTGTCTATCTCGTTTACTTTTGCATGTTACAAAAATATGCACAAAGAGATAATACCCTGCACCACAGTGTGGTGAAGAGTACAAAAATCCACGCCTATCGTAGAGGTGTGGCACAGAAGGGTATAAAAATACATGCCTATATCCGATCTTTAAAAAAAAAATATTTTTAAACCAGTGAGCGGAGCAGTATAGTCGGACGGGCCGACCATAAGATACCCTAAAAAACTATCACGGAACTCACACTTTTTGTGGATGTTTATTCCGAGCCTGAGCAATAATTCGTAATATTTGCACTGTCTTGTCCGAATAGAGGTCAACAGCAACTCTTCCTTACACTCACACATATATTCCGAATATTACTAATGTTCAGTACACACTTCAAATTACTTGTCCAGATTTGCTTCACAGTCACTTCTGTTGTGATGTTCGGCTATAGATCGACTCGAAAAAATCACAAAAAAATAAGTTTTTGGTCCACTTCATTGCAAAATTATTATCTGATCATCACCGAAAATTATAGGCGTTGTCCTTGACTACAACTGGAATCTCATTGAAAATTTCAAAGCGATCAGCGTTATATTTCCGCCTCCTAGTGTGATAATGATAATTACTAAATAATATCTGAATACGTAGGCACCTGTAGATATTTAAGTATAAGTCGCACATTTGAGTACATACGACCATATAATTGGTATCACTTTAAAGGTCAACCACTCCTTTTTTATATACTATCAACTCTGGTCTATGTCCATCAAGAGTAAATATATACACCATAGAATACAAATTTTGTCATTTTTCATACAAAAGTCAGGGTCTATTTGACCCGCTAAATAATGACCGATCTTTATCAAAACATGCATGCTTATTCTCTGACCCGATCCCCTTCTCCATGCAAAAATTCGCGGTGTTTGGGTCATAATTGCGGTCTCTGCAGCGACCAGAAAAACCGACAAAAATAAAGTTTTTGGTCCATTCCATCCCTTAAATATTAACAGATTTTTACCAAAAACAATAGGAGTCTTCATTGGCCAGAACTCATCCTACATGCAAAATGTCGTGAAGATTGGTCCATAACTGTGGCCTGTATCGTGTTTACAAATTATAATGGACGGACGGACACACATGTCTAGATCGATTCAGCTAGTCGAGATATGACCGGATCGGTATACTTAAAGGTGGGTCTAGGACCAATATTTCGCGGCGTTACAAATTTTTGGGGCTGCACAAAGCTATGTGCAGGGTATAAATACGAGACTTTGGAAAAATATTCTCCAAAAAATCTAAGCTATTCAAATGACCATGGATTTCTTTTTTTTTCGTTTGTTTTTGTTACAATTCTATTTTGTTGTTGTTGTTATTGTTTTTGTTTCTGGGTTTTCTATCCCTCCCCCCCAAAACAACGAATGTCTTAAATCACTTTTCCAAACGAGATTACAGTTATGAATAATTAATGGCAGTCAACACCTTATGGGCCAACAACTGACCCAAAAATCTTGCAGAGTTTGTTTCTTAAGTCTTTTGTTTTGTTTTATGGGGGGAACAAACAAACAAAAGAAAACAACGACAACAAAGTCTATTGTTTGATGTTTTGATTATTGTTATTGTTATTATTGTTGTTTTTATTTATTTACATGCCCTAAAAAAGAACAACAACAACAAGAATGTTTTCGAAGCAGAAAAAATATCCGAGGGGAAATTTTTCTTTCCCGATTTTCCCTTAACGGTTTTGGAATACAACTAAACAGCAGCACCACTAACCTGAAGAATTCAATTATTCCTGGGAAGACAAACAACAACAACAACAATAATAACAATGATACCAAAGATTTATTAGCATACAAACCGCATATCAAAAACCCATAGAAAATATTTTGTCCACAAATTAACATAAACCACCATCTGTGGATGCTGGAAAAGCTGGGGGGAGGAGGGGCAAGGCAGGGGGAAACCCAGAATAAATCTCATGGAAATAAAGCAGAAAAAATCCAATTGGAAAAATATATTAAATAATGTATGATGATGATGACGGGATACAGTGGACCCTGACTTTGTTGACTACGTTCCGCCATGGAGTCACATTTCTAATTAGCAATTCTTATTGGATTTTTTTCCAACTGCCGCTCATACCACAATTGTTGGTTTGGTTAGAATCAAATCAACCACAATGTATGATGCTCTGTGTGTATGCGTGTGTGTGTGTGTGTGTCTTTGCGGATTCTTAATAACCATGTCATGGGAAAATCTCTTGGCTTGCATGTTCTAATCCCATAGATATCTGACTGTGACTCCGATTCTGACTACCATCATCCGCTAATATGTTGAAGACATTTTTTTTTATGATTCCCCATTCATTAGATTTTATTTTAATTTAAATAATATTATGATATGGCAAAATACACGAACGCACACACACACATACACACCCATTTAAAGATAAACAAAGACTAGGTCAATTCTTAGGCATCTTGGCGAGAAACGAACTCAGAACGAAACATTTCACAGAGCAGAAGAAAAAAATTTGCAAAAACCGCCAACATTAAACCGACAATTGTTCATCATCATAGCTGGAGTTAGTATTTTGATATCTGCCATGGATCGCGTCATTAGCATTAATAACAGCAATTCTGGAACTTCGTTTTGGATTAGCGGTATTTTTTTATGTTCTGCATTTTTTTCTTTCATTCATTCGAAATTAGTTGGCTGGCAAAACAAAACAAAGCGTTAATATATACAACATATTGACATAATTATAAACAAACAAAATGTGGCTGACAGACAGACAGACAGACAGACAGACAGATTTTTGCCATCAAAGAGCCCTCTAAAAAATCAAAGCGATTTATGTTATTTGTTTGACTAATTCACAATAGCCAGTCGATTAAAGAAGTACCAAAAATTAAAGACTCATGTGAGAGCATGGCCAGACCAAGTAGAAAATATTCATTAAAAAAATCTTCGAAATGTGTTAAAAAATTCACGTCTAAGCCTGCTTCTGAAAAAAAAAAATATTTTTAGAAAATCCTCGCCGAAGTCATCTTCTGGAATAAAGTATTTTTAACCAGTAAGCGGAGGAGTATAGTCGGATGGGCCGACCTTATGATACCCTACACAACTTCCACGAACATCTAACATTCTGTGGTCATTCATTTTATTTATACCGGTACCAAGGTATATAAAATCTTTAACTACCTCGAAGCTGTAGTTCTCAGGTTCCACAGTCCGAGTACGAGTCTACTGAACGTCTTGCGCGTTCATACCATCAGCTTGGTCTTCTCGCCGTTTACTGCCCGACCCACTTTGGCAGACTCCTTCTCAATTTGTTCAAAGGTTGTTGTTACCGCTCTCAGTGTTCGACCCAATATGTCGATGTCATCGATATAGGCGAGTAACAGGTGTTGTTTGGTGTACCGAGTACCATTTCTCTTCACCTTTGAGTCTCGTGTGACCGTTCCCAGCAAGACAAACTGTCACCTTGCCGGAATTCTCGTTCGGTATTGAAGGGTTCCGATATGTCCGTTCCGACTTTAACTGCTGATCTTGTGCCATTTAAAGTTAATCTGCATAGCCGTAATAATTTTACAGGAATGCCGAACGTAACACCTCTGAACGGATAGGGCTGTCGACTGCGGCTTTATAGTCGACGAACAGGTGGAATGTGTCGATGTGTTCGTCGTGGGTCTGGATTTAGCGCAGATTGAAAATCTGGTCAATGGTGGATTTGCCAGGTCTGAAGCCGCATTGATATGGTCCAACAATAATGTCATTGACCATTGGCTTCAATCGTTCACACAGCACACTGGATAGCACTTTATATGCGATGGGAAAAAGGCTGATTGCTCTATAGTTGGCACATATCGTCAGGATGCTGAGGTTACAATCATAGGGCATGCATTCCTCTAGCCAAATTGTACTAATCAGCTGGTGCATGCTTCTGGCCAGCATCTGACCACCAGTCTTCCATAGTTCAATTGCTAACCCATCAGCTCCTGCTGCTTTATTTTTCTTTAGCCGATTAATTGCTATTCTGACCTCATCTTGGCTAGGTGGTATACACTCTATACCATCTTATCTCTTATTGGTCATGGGGCATCTTATTCACCGCCACTATTTGATACCAGAAACTTTTCAAAATGCTCCTTCCAGATCCTTAACACGGTCAAAGGGTAACCACTCCCCTTGAAAATACTATCAACTTATTGGTTCTAGGTCCTCCAGCGCATATATAATCGTCATAAAATGCTAATTTTGTCATTTTTCACACAAAAGTCAGGGTCCATTTGACCCGCTAAATATTGACCGATCTTTATCAAAACAGGCATACATATTCTTTGGCCCGATTGCCTTCTCCTTGTAAAAATTTGCGAGGTTTGGGTCATAATTGTGGTATCTGGAGTGACCGGAAAAACCGATAAATATTAAGTATTTGGTCCATTTCATCCCCTAAATATTGACCGATCTTCACCAAAATAGGGGTCTTCATTGGCCAGAACCCATCTTACACGCAAAATTTCGTGAAGATTGGTCCATAACTGTGGCCTGTATTGTGTTTACAAATTATAATGGACAGACGGACGGACGGAGGGACAGACACACATGTCTAGATCGACTCAGCTAGTCGAGATATGACGATCGGTATACTTAAAGGTGGGTCTAGGACCAATATTTCGCGGCGTTACAAACTCTTGGGGCTGCACAAAGCTATAATACCCTGACAACATAGTTGTGTAGGGTATACAAATCCACACCTGATTTTTATTTGTTGTTAAAAATAACAATGATTTTTAGGCATGATTTATCATGTTTAATAATTTTGATTTGAGCCCAATTATTATTTTTTATTCATGATAAATCAAATTTTATGTTTCATTGTTTACATAGGCCGGTGAAATTTATTGGAAATTTCTAAATCTTTTTTTAATGCGATCACCTTGTAATTGGGGACTTAGCTATTGAACTTCCTCACCTCATCTCACCTTCAATAAAAAAAATTCGATGAAAGTTTTGAGTTTTTTTTTTTAATTCCGGTCTAATTTGTATGCTTTAACAAGATCAAAATGAGGAAAAGAAAGACTTATGCGGAAGGAAGGAGAGGGGGGGGGGGGGGGGGGGGAGAGAGATGAAATGTCAAAGCGGAAAAAAGTGACAACTAACGACACCGGATACAAAATGTGGAATCTAAGAGCAAAGAAAACAACAACAACAACAGCTACAACAAAACACAGCATTTGAAAACAGTAAAATCAATGAATGGGTGAAGGAAAACCGGTAGATGCGATATGTACTTGCAAAGAAGTACCAAAGACGACAACAACAACAACAACCCCACCACCACCACCACCAAGACCCACCGACGACGAGACATCAACATCATCGTCGTCATCATCATCATCAGCCGGCATCAATCTCTTTGAAAGAAAAAAAGGTTTCCATGCCGAGATGCCGAGGAAAAACTCAAATTTCATCCACCAGAAAGTGAGAACAGTTATTTGGTGTAACCGATGCCGTTACTTCGTTCGTTCGTTGGTTTGTCGTGGTGTTTGCCACAAATGTGGCGACTGTTGTTTTGGCTTTGTTTCATTTTTTTGCCATTGCCGCCTGTCAGATTTGTTGAATGCTGTGTAGAATGACTGCGGAGCAAAAAAACTTGACAGAAGGCAGAGCCGCTCAGACACCCGATGGAGGAAATTGTCAAAAGTCCATGAAGACATGAAGAATAACTTTCTTTCAAATGCTTATTTATTGTGTTTGTTGTTTTTAAGAAGAAGAAGAAAAATATTAAACTAAATGTTTAAAAAAATTTTCATAGGTGTGGATTTTTTTAAAAATATTTTTTTAAGTAGCTTCCTAAGGCGAAGATTTTTATACCCTTCACCACACTGTGGTGCAGGGTATTATGTCTTTGTGCATATGTTTGTAACGGGGCAAAGGAAACGAGATAGACACATGGTTCCTTTTGAGAATATGCATAGAATCACTTTTTAAGTCGATTTATTCATGTCCGTCCGTCTGTCTGTCTGTGCATGTTAAATTGTAAACAAAGTACAGGTCGCATTTATGATCCGAATTGGATGAAATTTGGCATAGGTCACTTATTCGGCCCAAGGACGAACCCTATTGAAATTGGGAAAAATCGGTTCAGATTTAGATATAGCTTTCATATATATATTTAACCGATTTAATGTAAACAGTCCTTATATATCTTTCGATTTGCACGAAATTTGGTACAGCCTAATCATTTAGGTCTAGAATTATGTCTGCCAAGTTTCGTGAAAATCGGTCCAGATTTAGATATAGCTTCCATATATAGTTTCGTCCGATATCATGTAAATGGTGCACCAAAGTCCCTATATATCTTTCGATTTGCACGAAATTTGGCATAACGTACTGAATTAAGCCTAGAGTGATGTCTGCCAAGTTTCGAGAAAATCGGTCCAGATTTAGATATAGCTCCCATATATATTTTCGTCCGATTTTATATAAATAGTGCACCAAAGTCCCTTCGTAGCCTTCGATGTGCATAAAATTTTACATGGTGTAATGAATTAAGCCTAGAATGATGTGTGTTGAGTTTCCTGAAAATCGGTTCAGATTTCGATATAGCTCCCATATATATTTTCGTCCGATTAAAGGTAAATGGTGTACCAAAGTCTTTCGATTTGCACGTAATTAAGCACATCGTACTGAATTAAACCTAGAATGATGTGTGCTAAGTTTTGTGAAAATAGGTTCAGATTTACATATAGCTCCATATATGGTTTTGCCCGATTTTAGATAAATGGCGCACCAAAGTCCCAATATATATTTCGATTTGCACGAAATTTGGCAAAGTGTAATGAATTGAGTCTAGAAAGATCTTCGTATAAATTCTTGAAAATCGGTTCAGATTTAGATATAGCTCCCATATATAGTTTCGTCCGATTTTATGTAAATGGTGTGACTTGCACGAAATTTGACATAGTGTAACGAATTGAGTCTTGAATGATGTGTGGTAAGTTTCTTGAAAATCGGTTCAAATTTAGATATAGCTCCCATATATATTTTCGTCCGATTTTACATAAAGTGTGTGCCAAGGTCATTAAATAGTTTTCGATATGCACGAAATTTGGCATAGCGTACTGAAGTGAGTCTATAAAGTTGTGTGCTAAGTTTCGGGAAAATCGGTTCAGATTTCGATATAGCTCCCATATATATTTTCGTCCAATTTTAGGTAAATAGTGAACCATAGTCCCTATATATCCTTCGATGTGCATCAAATTTGACACAATGTAATGAATTGAGTCTAGAATGATGTGTGTTAAGTTTCGTGAAAATCGGTTCAGATTTCGATATAGCTCCCATATATATTTCCATCCGATTTAATGTAAATGGGGCACCAAAGTACGTATATATCCTTCGATTTCCACGAAATTTAGCAAAGCGTACTGTATTAAGTCGAGAATAGTGTGTGTAAAATTTCTTGAAAATCGGTACAGATTTAGATATAGCTCCCATATATATATTTTCGTCCGATTTTAGGTAAATGGTGCGCCAAAGTCCCTATATATTTTTCGATTTGCACGAAATTTGACATAACGTACTGAATTGATCCTAGAATGATGTCTGCCAAGTTTCGCAAACATCGGTCCAGATTTAGATATAGCTCCCATATATAGTTTCGTTCGATTTCATGTAAATGGTGCACCAAAGTCCTTATATATCTTTGGATTTGCAAGAATTTTGGTGTAGCGTACTGAATAGAGTCTACAATGATGTGTGTTAAGTTTCGGGAAAATCGGTTCAAATTTACATATAGCCCCCATATATATATATATATTCGTCCGATTTAAGGTAAATGTTGCACCAAAGTCCCTAAATATCTTTCGATTTGCACGAATTTTGCTATAGGGCTCTGAATTAAGTCTATAGTGATGTTGCTAAGTGTCGTGAAAAGATCCGATTGACACTACGTACTGAAGTAATATAAATTAGCCTCTGGCAAGTTTCCCTGAAATCGGTTCAGATATAGATATATAACAAAAGCGCGACGCCCTTTAGGATAAATATGTAGAATATACCCAAAGTGGTGGAGGGTATCATATAGTCGGCCCAATCTGGCTTTATTTACTAGTTTAAATTAATTTTTAGCGACCATATATAAGGCCTTCATATTTTTAAAATATTTTCCTAGTCCTCAAATTTTATAATTTCCTCTTAACCACTTAAGTTTCTCGTTAAGTATATGGCTGTCCGCTTCGATAATTTTTCAAAAATTCTTAGCATAACTTATTGGTCAAAGATTCTATATTAATACGAGCTCTATTATTTTTCTTCTTTAACGGTTGATTTTTATACCCTTCACCACACTGTGGTACAGGGTATTATGTCTTTGTGCATATGTTTGTAACAGGCAAAAATAATCGAGATAGACCCATGGTTCCTTTTGAGAATATGCATAGAATCACTTTCTGAGTCGATTTATGCGTGTCCGTCTGTCCGTCCGTCCGTCTGTCCGTCCGTCCGTCCGTCCATGTATTTTTGTTAACAAAGTACAGGTCACATTTATGATCCGATTTGGATGAAATTTGGCACAGGTCACTTAATTGGCCCAAGGACGAAACCTATTGAAATTGGAGAAAATCGGTCATCGTTTAGGCATAGCTCCCATATAAGGGTACCCCAAAATGTTCGGTATTTTGAGGTTCTTGAGCGCGTTTTTTAACTGAATTCGCTGAAATTTGGTACTTTGAGTTCTTATTGGGTAGCAAATCTCTCTACCAAAAATTATAAACAAAGGTCAATTTTTTCGGATAGCCCCCATATAAGGGTACCCCCAAATTTTCGGTATTTTGAGGTTCTTGAGCGCGTTTTTTAACTGAATTCGCTGAAATTTGGTACATTGAGTTCTTATTGGGTAGCAAATATCCCTACTAAAAATTATAAATAAAGGTCCATTTTTTCGGATAGCCCCCATATAAGATTACCCCCAATTTTCGGTATTTTGGGGGTTTTGATAGCATTTTTCGACCGAATTTGCTGAAATTTGGTACTTTGTGTTCTCATTGGGTAGCAAATCTCCTTACCAAAAATTAAAAGTAAATGTCAATTTTTTCGGATAGCCCCCATATAAGGGTACCCACATTTTCGATATTTTCGGGTTCTTGGGCTTGTTTTATAACTGAATTCTCTGAAATTTTGTACATTGGGTTCTTATTGGGTACCAAATTACTCCACTAAAAATTATAAATATAGGTCTAGTTTTTCTGGTAGTCCCCATATAACGGTACCCCAAATTTTTGGTATTTTGGGGGTTCTGATCGTATTTTTCAACCAAATTGACTTAATTTAGTACGTCGAGTTCTTATTAGGTAGCACATCTCTACACTATAAATAGTGGTCAATTTTTTCTGGTAGCCCCCAGGTTTTGAGGTTCTTGAACCAATTTTTTTTCTGGCACAGGATATTATGTTTTTGCGCATATGTTTGTAGCAGGCAGTAGGAAACGAGACTGACACATACGACTTCTGTTAGGATTCATTTCTTGAATATACTCAAAGTGGTGAAGGGTATCATATAGTCGGCCCCGTCCGACTTTACTACTTTCCTTACTGGTTTTTACTTTCACAATATTCAACGTCAAAATATTCAAAAGTGGTTGGTTTTTTGTTGGTGTAGTTGTTGTCTTCAACGGCCACGTTTTGTTAATCGGTTTGTTTTCTTTTGGCCCGGCTAGTTATAAATCGTTTGCCTAATCTGTTGTTTTGTTTGTGGGCTAAGAATTGATGAAAACCGTAATATTTCAAAAGAACGTTTAAAAGAATCTTAATCATCGAAAACCGCCAAAAACGAAAGAAATATTTAAAAAATTCTCAAGTGGGGAAAAAGTGTTACTAAAAGACAAAAAAAAATAAAATAAAAAAAATGGATGAAAACAATGAAACTGTGTTTCTGTGTCAATTTTTTTTAAAAATGAGAGAAGAAAAAAATTCAAAATTTTCTAAGGCCATAAAAATAGGTGATAATTATAAGACGACGAAAAAAAAGTAAATGGAAAATCTGTTATTAGTTTTTATTACCCTGATTATTTTCATGATTTTTCATGAGATTTTTTTTTTTTGTGACAATGTTTTTTTTTATTATTCTTCTTCAAAGTACAAGTTGTGAAAATTGTTGAGAATATTTTTTTCCGAAAATTGTGTCAATTACTTCCGCATTTCATTGTTATCTAGAAACAAAAGACTTAAGCGACAAGTGTGAGTGGTGGGTGATCTGTGTGAAAATAACTACAGATTGAGGGAGAGAGAGAGAGAGGGAGAGACCAGAGAAATCATAAAAAAAGAAAAGTGGCAATAAAAACGCAATTTTTAGTTTATGTTGAATTTTCTGTGGGTGGCCTTCTAAAAATAGACAACAACGTTTTTTTAGATATTTTTAATCTTTGTCCAATATTTCAAAATTAATTTTTTTTTGATATTTTAATGGCTTTCTTTATTTGCCAATGATTAATGAGCACGACAATTTTTCAAATTTATTTATTGGTCACACTTCAACATCAAGTTTTTATATCAAAGTTTTGATTAATATCTGTGATTTCCAAAGATTTATGATATTCGGACCAATTGAAATAATTTTAGCATTGAAAAAAAAAAAAAAAATTAAAATCCATGGATAGGACACTAAAAATATATTTTTAAAAAATCCACACCTATTGTATACTAAAACCTGTAAGGAAAATAGTAAAGTTGGACTGGGCCGACTATACGATATCCTTCACCACTTTGGGTATTCTACATAAAATCGGACGAATATATATATATATATATATATATATATGGGAGCTATATCTAAATCTGGCCGATTTTCACACACTTCATTCTAGACTCAATTCAGTAGTCTGTGCCAAATTTCGTGCAAATCGAAATATAAATAGGGACTTTAATGCACCATATGCATAAAATCGAACGAAAATATATATGTGAGCGATATCTAAATCTGCAACGATTCTCCCCAATTTCAATAGGTTTCGTCCTTGGGCCAAATTCTAGACTTAATTCAATACGTTATGCCAAATTTCGTTCAAATAGATGGATATCGGACGAATATACATATGGGAGCTATAACTAAATCGGAACCGATTTTCACGAAACTTAAGACACATCGTGCTGGACTTAATTCAGTATGCTATGGCAAATTTCGTGCAAATCGAAAGATATATAGGGACTTTGGTGCACCATTTACCTAAAATCGGAGGAAAATATATATGGGAGATATATTTAAATCTGAACCGATTTTCTCGAAATTTAACACACAGCACTCTAGTCTCCATTTAGTATGCTATGCCAAATTTCAAATCGAAGTAAATTTAAGGTCTTTCGTACACTATTTTCCTAAAATTGGACGAAAATATATATGGGAGCTATATCTAAATCTGAACCGATTTTCATGAAACTTAACACACTTCATTCTAGACTCAATTCAGTACGTGCAAATCGAAGGAAATTTAGGGTCTTTCGTAAACTATTTATATAAAATCGGACCAAAATATATATGGGAGGTATATTTAAATCTGAACCGATTTTCAGGAAATTTAACACACATCCCTCTATATTCAATTCAGTACGCTGTACCAAATTTCGTGCAAATCGAAAGATAAATAGGGACTTTGGTGCACCATTTACCCCAAATCGGACGAAACTATATATGGGAGCTATAACTAAATCTGAACCGATTTCTTCGAAACTTAGCACACATCTTTCTATACTCCAGTCAGTACGCTGTGCCAAATTTCGTGCAAATCGAAAGATGTTTTGGGGCTTTCGTGCACTATTTAATTTAAATCGGACGAAAATATATATGGGAGCTATATCTAAATCTGCACCGATTTTTCCCAATTTTAGTAGGGTTCGTCCTTGGGCCAAACAAATGAACTGTGCCAAATTTCATCCAATTCGAATCATAAATTCGACCTGTACTTCGTTTACAATTTAACATCTACAGACGGACGAGCGGAGATGCATAAATCGACTCAGAAAGTGATTCTATGCGTATTCTCAAAAGGAACCATGTGTCTATCTCGTTTCCTTTTGCCTGTTACAAACATATGCACAAAGACATAATAGCCTGTACCACAGTGTGGTGAAGGGTATAAATAGTAACCATATTAAGAGCTTATAACAGGTCCACTTTAAATCCATAAAACTTTCTTTTCGTAAATCCCATAAACATTTTAACGACAAAATTTGCATTTTTTTTGGCTTCCGCCATCATCAATCAATTCGTGATGACTTTAGCCATAGAATCTCATTTCAGATGTCATTTCCCTCTGCAAAACAAAAAATTAGTCTATTTTATGGCTTTACTTTCATTTTAATAACCTTAAATGGTGTAAATGATCGGAGAATCTCAACATGATCGGAGAATCTATTGGTCAACACAAGAAAACTTTTGTTTTCAATAAAAAATCTTTTAAATGTTTTTTTTTTTTTTTCTCTCAAATAAAAAAAAAAAAATTTTATTTTTAACATATGAGATCATATCGATGAATAATTCCGAAATTATTCATTCTACACGGAAATTCGATACAGCATGTGAAGCACTCACTTTTCATGACCATTCGGTTCGGGAGTTTTAAAATCAATTATATTTTTATCTTAAAAAAAAATTGGGGAAAAAAATAAAAATAACGACTCAATGAACATGAGAAAGTTCCGCAGGTAATTATTTGTTAGTAGTTCGTTGTGTGTGTTTAAAACAGTGAGTGAGAGTTTTCAAAATTCCTAACTATGGGTTGTCAAAAAAAAGTTTGCCATGATTCGCATGTTATCTTCTTAAATGGGATATAATTATACCCAGTAGCTCTCTTAGCTTATTAATTATGGAAATTGATAAGCGAAGCACACACAACAACAACAACAAAACTAATATGATTAGCAAAGGGTGGAGTTGAAGAAATTTTTTAATTAGATGATTTTATCTTAAAAAAAAAAATATTGGAATTATCTTGAAGAGAAATAAGGGTAGATATTTTGAAAATAAATTTTTAATATTTTTCTAGGGCGTGGATTTTTATACCCTACACAACTATGTTGTCAGGGTATTATAGCTTTGTGCAGCCCCAAGAGTTTGTAACGCCACGAAATATTGGTCCTAGACCCACCTTGAGGTATACCGATCGTCATATCTCGACTAGCTGAGTCGATCTAGACATGTGTGTCCCTCCGTCCGTCTGTCCATTATAATTTGTAAACACGATACAGACCACAGTTATGGGAAATATTCACAGAACTCTGCATGTAGGATGGGTTCTGGCCAATGGAGACCACTATTGGTTTTGGTAAAGATCGGTTAATATTTAAGGAATGAAATGGACCAAATACTTTATTTTTGTCTGATTTTCTGGTCGCTCCAGAGGCCGCAATTATGGCCCAAAACTCCGCGAATTTTTTACATGGAGAAGGGGATCGGGTCAAATATTAAGCATTGCTGTTTTGATAAAGATCGGTCAATATTTAGCGGTTCAAATGGACCCTGACTTTTGTGTGAAAAAATACAAAATTTGTATTTTATGGCGCATATATTTACTCCTGAAAGACATAGACTCGAGAAGTTGATAGAATATCCAATAGGAGTGGTTAACCTTTAAATTTATACCAATTAAATTGCCGTGTGTACTAGGATGTGGGAGTTACACTTAAATATTTACAGGTGCTTACGTATTCAGATATTATTTAATAAAACATTACCACACAGGAGGGCGCAAATATTGCGCTGATCGCTTTGAAATTTTCTATGAGGATTCAGGTATGGTCAAGGACAACGCCTATAATTTTCGGTGATGATATGATAATAATTTTGGGATAGAGTGGATCGAAAACTTATTTTTTTGTATTTTTCGAGTCGATGTATAGGCCACACTTATAACCGAACATCACAACACAACCCACGGTGAAAGGAATTTGGACAAGAAATTAGAAGGTCTGTATTGAATATTGGTAATATTCGGAAAATATGTCAATGTAAGGAAGAGTTGCTGTTGATCTCTATTCGGACATGAGGGTGCACCTATCTCGAAATATTGCCCAGGCTTGGAATACAAATCCACAGAAAGTTAGAGTTTCGTGGTAGTTGTGTAGGGTATCGTATGGTCGGCCCCGTCCGACTATACTGCTCCGCTCACTGATTTAAAATTAATTTTTATAGACTACCTATAAGGCATAGATTGGGTTAAGACCCTATACAAGGCGTGGATTTTTTTAAAAATAATTTTTAGAGACCCTATATAAGGCTTGGATTTTTATACCCTTCACCACACTGTGGTACAGGGTATTATGTCTTTGTGCATATGTTTGTAACAGGCAAAAGGAAACAAGATAGACACATGGTTCTTTTTGACACTATGCATGGAATCACCTTCTAAGTCGATTTATGCATGTCCGACAGTCCTTCCGTCCGTCTGTCCATGTTAAATTGTAAACAAAGTACAGGTCGCATTTGAGATTCGATTTGGATGTAATTTGGCACAAGTCACTTATTTGGCCCAAGAACGAACCCTATTGAAATTCAAGAAAATCGGTTCAGATTTAGATATAGCTCCCGTACATATTTTCGTCCGATTTTATGTAAATGGCGCATCAAAGTCCCTATATATCCTTGGATTTACACGAAATTTTGTATAGTGTAATGAACTAGGTCTAGAATGATGTGTGCTTAGTTTCCTGCAAATCGGTTCAGATTTAGATATAGCTCCCATATATATTTTCGTCCGATTTAAGATAATTGGTGCACCAAAGACCCTATATATCTTTCGATTTGCACGAAATTTGGCATGGCGTAATGTATTAGGCCCAGAATGATGTGTGTTAAGTTTCCTAAAAATCGGTTCAGATTTAGATATGGCTCCCATATATATCTTCGTCCGATTTTAAGTAAATGGTGCTCCAAAGTCCCTATATATCTTTCGATTTGCACGAAATTTGGCAAATCCTTATGATTTAGGTCTAGAATGATGTGTGTTTAGTTTCTTGAAAATCGGTTCAGATTTAGATATAGCTCCCATATATATTTTCGTCCGATTTAAGGTAAATGGGGCACCAAAGTACCTATATATCCTTCGATTTCCACGAAATTTGGCATAGTGTACTGTATTAAGTATAGAATAATGTGTGCTAAGTTTCGTGAAAATCGGTCCAGATTTCGATATAGCTCCCATATATATTTTCGTTCGATTTAAGGTAAATGGGGCACCAAAGTCCCTATATATCATTCGATTTGCACGAAATTGTGCATAGTGTACTGAATTAGGTCTAGAATGATGTGTGCTGAGTTTCGTGAAAATCGGTTCTGATTTTGATATAGCTCCCATATATATTTTCGTATGATTTAAGGTAAACGGGGCACCAAAGTCTCTATATATCCTTCGATTTCCACGAAATTTAGCATAGCGTACTGTACTAAGTCTAAAATGATGTGTGCTAAGTTTCGTGAAAATCGGTTCAGATTTCGATATAGCTCCCATATATATTTTCGTTCGATTTAATGTAAATGGTGCACCAAATTGCCTATATAATTTTTGATATGCGCGAAATTTGGCACAGCGTACTGAATTAAGTCTATTATAATGTCTGCAAAGTTTCATGAAAATCGGTTCAAATTTATATATAGCTCCCATATATATTTTCGTCCGATTTAAGGTAAATGGTGTTCCAAAGTACCTATATACCTTTCGATTTGCACGAAATTTGGTCTAGTGTACTGAATTAGGTCCAGAATGATGTGTGTTAAATTTCATTTAGATATAGCTCCCATATATATCTTCGTCCGATTTAAGGTAATTGGTGCTCCAAAGACCCTATATATCTTTCGATTTGCACGAAATTTGGCATAACGTACTGGATTGCGTCTATAATAATGTGTGCTAAGTTTCATGAAAATCGGTTCAGTTTAAGATATATTTTCAACCGATTTAAGGTAATTGGTGCACCAAAGTCCTTAATATCTTTCGATTTGCACGAAATTTGGCACAGCGTACTGAATTTAGCCTAGAATGATGTGTGCTAAGTTTCGGGAAAATCGGTTCAGATTTAGATATAGCTCCCATATATATTTTTGACCGATTTAAAGGCGACGTCTGTTAGGATTCATCTGTTGAATATACCCAAAGTGGTGAAGGGTATCATATAGTCGGTCCAGTCCGACTTTACTACTTTCCTTACTGGTTTAAAATTAATATTTTAGTGTCCTATCATAGGCGTGGATTTTTCTAAAATTAATTTTTAAGGTAAAGTTCTTCGAAAAGTGCTTCGAAAAAAATATGCTCTCAAATATTTATGCCTTGTGAGGTATTGCATTATTTTCATTTCTTCCCTGAGGTCTGTGCTTGTTTCTTAAGTCTTTTGATTTCTCACCGAATAATGTTTTGATTATCAAAAAAAAACCCCGGTGTTGCATGTTCAGACCTCTGCGATGCATTTGCTTGAGATTTTCGGTATTTTTTTTTTTTTTTTTGTTTTTGTTGTTGCACTTGTTGTTATGTCTGCTGCCCAATTTCACAATATTTTATTTTAAATTGTATAATAATGAATTACGTTGTTACGTTCCGTTGTTCTGCCGCCACGCTAGATTTTTCGTCATTAGTTGTAATGTGAAATAATAAAAAAGAAAGACAAGCCACCTTTTACAAAAAAAAAAATGTTAAACCAAAAACGGTGGCCTTATGTTCTGGTGTACCTGTAAAAGAGGTCTAAAAGGTGGTACGGCATTCATTCCTTCCTTCGTTCGTTCATTTTTTATGTGTTCGTATTTCGTGTTATTGTTACTTAATTCAAGCGGAAATAATCATAAAAAACAGAGCAGCAAATGCCGCCACCACCACCCAATATTACAAAACTTAGAACCGAAACTCACACACATACACACTCTCATAAAGACATCGTCACATTGGAGACAGCCATAAATCGGAAAACAAGACCAAGAATAATACCTGGCCCTGTGTCTTGGCCTGTGTAGTTTAATAATAGAGTTTTCATTTGTTGGAGTTTCCAGTTGAACAGCAATGAACTGTGTGACTGACGCAGTGACTGATGTCAGTCACTTAGTTAGAAGTTAACCGACAGTCATTCCGTCGAAGTCACTTAGTTTGAATTTCTTTTGGGTTACAATTATTGTGGTGGCAATTCTCAGACCAGAGGAACCAGAAAAAATGAATGTATGAATGAATGTTGGAATGTTGTTGGTTCTGCTCTCGGGGTTGGTGTCATGTTTGATGTCGTAGCTGCTATTGTTGTTGTTGGTGGTTGTGGCATGTTGCTCTACAGTTAGATCATATTATGTGGTAATTGCATGCGGTAATCAAGTAATAAAAAATTATGTCTTTCTCTCGTCGAGGTTCTCGACATATTTTCCGGAATCTCCCGAACCAACGAACATACACTAACATGTCTTAAAACAAAGCAAAGTGAAAAAAAATCCGATTCTAGGCCATTTGAAGGCAACCAATTTCCAGAGTTCATTTATAAGCCGCTTGTTACAGTTGTTAATTTTTTTCTCCACTACTATTGTTGTATTAATGTATGGGTGAGTGTGTGTGTGTCGGTGTGTCAATCTGTTCGTTTTATTATCAAAATTTTGCCAATGGCAAGGTTTTTTTATATCAATGTGAATGAATGAATGAATTCCGACAATTGCCTTTGGCTTTGCCATGGCTCTAAACGGGTTAATGAACTGTGTAAAATGCATAGAAAATGCTAATGTTCCGCAGCTCAGTTCTGCTGACATTGTAATGAATGGCTGTGTAGAATTGCTTCGAACCGTTATTTTTTGATGGCAAAAAAAAAATCTTCCAGCTTGGCTGCAGCAAATTGCTCCAATTTCGCATGACTTGAGGGAGAGGAAGCCGAGGCAGAGGTGGAGGAGAAATTATGCAATCTGTTTTTCATCTGGTGTCCCATATAAAAACACTAATTATGACAGTTGTATGGCATGGCATTCGCATTAAAATCAGTATAAATAACAAACTTTATTGTGAAAGAAGATCGGAAAAATTAATTTAAAAAAAATCCACGCCTATGATGGGACACAAAAAAGCTACCTTAAAATTAACTTTGGGTGGCGTACGGCATGATAGATACCAAGCAACGGCTCTGATTGGCTTTAACATGGCGAAGTCCAGGCTTATCTTAGTCCCTCTTTCATCTCCATTGGGGACACTGACCTCCCCGCGGTGCCACATGGGGAGCTATTCTCATCAACCCACGATGAAATAGTGAGCTAATATGTGTCGCGAGTTCACCCATAAGAAGTATAAAAAAATGGGTTGAGGCTTCGGGTTAGTTGCCCACTCTCGCAAAACCCAACCTACTATGAAAAAGCTAAGAAAAAGAAAACCAAACCCCCCTAATGTTGACGACCCCCGCAAACGTATAAAGGACCACGATCGGCGAATCTGCACTTGGAATGTGCGCACCTTACACAGAACAGGTACAGTACTCGCTTTGGCGAATGTACTCAAGATATACAAAGCCGATATTATTGTCTTACAGGAAATGCGATGGAAAGGGACAGGCGTAAGTAAGTCAGACGATTACGCCCTGTATTATAGCTGCCATGAAACAAGACATGAATTTGGCTGCAGATTTATGGTTAACAGGAGAATAAAATACCTTGTCTCCAGATTCACTCCAGTAGATGAGCGAATTGCTATAATCCGTATAAAAGCGAAGTTCTTTTACATAAGTCTCATTTGCGCCCATGCTCCGACCGAAGATAAAGATGAACAGACCAAAGATATATTTTACGAGCGCCTAGAAACAGCATATGACCGTTGGCCTGGCCATGACATTAAAATTCTGCTAGGAGATTTTAATGCAAAAATCGGATGGGGAAATATCTTTGGCCCCACCGTCGGAAAATTCAGCCTTCATGAAGAAATATCCGACAACGGCATGAGGTTAATTGACTTCGCGGCAGCAAAAAACATGGTAGTTAGCAGCACCAGATTCAAGCATCTCGATATACACAAGGCCATCTGGATTTCTCCTGATCAAGTAACGAGAAATCAAATTGATCATGTTGTGATAGACGGAAGGCATTCATCCAGTGTTTTAGACGTCCGATCGATCCGAGAAGCGAATATCGATTCGGACCATTACTTTGTGGCAGCCAAGGTACACACCCGTCTTAATGTTGCAGCAAAGGTGCGATCTAATACAACACGGAAACTCGACGTCGAAAAGCTGCAAACACAACAGGTAGCCGAGGCCTACTCCGCTCAACTTACCCAACTGCTTGACGAAAGCACTTCTTGTCCCGATAATAGTAAAGAAGCACAATGGCAAAGAATTGCCCACTCCCTACAAACTTCAGCAAAAAGAACAAATGTGTCCCACAAAACCACCACCAAGAAATCCGTGGTACGATCAGGAGAGTCGTAATGCTACTGATTTCAAAAACACAGCGTATATAGCAACCCTGCGGACAGTAGCAACACATAATGCGATGGAGAACTATCAGGAGAAAAGGAGCGAGGAGAAACGTATTTTCAAAAAAAAGAAGAAAGCACAAGAAAAACCTGCGCGTGAACAAATCGAGATGTACAGGAGTCAGAATGAAGTTCGAAAATTCTACCAACGGATAAAACACCAAACCGAAGGCTTTGGGGCAAGCACATCCTCTGTAGAGATGAAGAAGGAAATCTGGTGACAGATACAGACAGCGTGTTGATGATTTGAAAGGAGCATTTTGAAAAGCTTCTGGTATCAAATAGTGGCGATAAAGAGGATACCCCAGAACCAATCAAAGATGATGGTATAGAGTGCATACCACCTAGCCAAGATGAGGTCAGAATAACAATTAATCGGCTGTAGAATAATAAAGCAACAGGAGCCGATGGGTTTCAAGCCGAAATATTCAAGACTAGTGGACAGATGCTGGTCAGGAGCACCAGCTGATTAGTACAATTTGGCTAGAGGAATGCATGCCCAATGATTAGAACCTCAGCATCCTGTGTCCCGTCCACAAAAAAGGAGACAAGACGATATGTGCCAACTATAGAGGAATTAGCCTTCTTCCCATCGCATATAAAGTACTATCCAGTGTGCTGTGTGAACTATTGAAGCCAATGGTCAATGACTTTATTGGACCATACCAATGCGGCTTCAGACCTGGCAAATCCCCCATTGACCAGATTTTCACTCTGCGCCAAATCCTGGAAAAAACCCACGAAAAACACATCGACATATTCCACCTATTCGTCGACTATAAAGACGCATTCGACAGCCTTATCCGTTCAGAGGTGTTTAAAGCCATGTCTGCGTTTGGCATTACTACGGCTATGCAGGATAACTTTAACTGGCACAAGATCAGCAGTTAAAGTCAGAAAGGAGCCCTTTATACCGAACGAGGATTCAGACAAGGTGACAGTTTGTCGTGTGACCTTTATAACATCCTGCTGGAAATGGTCAAAGTGGACAGAAATGGCACTATGTACACCAAACAACACCAGTTACTCGCCTACGCCGATGACATCGACATAATGGATCGAGCACTGAGAGCGGTAACAGCCACCTTTGAACAAATTGAGAAGGAGGCTGCCAAAGTGACTCTGGCAGTAAACGCCAAGAAGACCAAGCTGATGGTATCAACGCACAAGACGTCCAGTAGACTCGCACCAACTGTGGAACCTGAGAACTACAGCTTCGAGGTAGTTAAAGATTTTATATACCTTGGTAACACCATAAACAAAACGAATGACATCAGTTTTGAAATTCGGAGAGGATAGTGTTGGCCAAGAGATGCTATGGTCTGAGCATACAACTCAAATCAAGGCCACCTCCCGCCAGACCAAACTCACACTTTACATGGCGCTGATACTACCCGTGCTATTATATGGATCTGAAGCATGGGTACTTGCGCAAGCAGATGAGTCGGCAGCTCTTGGAGTGTTTGAGAGAAAATTTCTCCGAAAGATCTATGGGCCGATCTGCGTTGATGGTGAATATTGCCGTCGAATGAACCATGAGTTGTACCAGCTATTCTCGGACATCGACATTGTTAGACGTATGCTGCAGCTCATGCAGCGACTACGTTGGCTAGGTCATGTTGTGAGAATGGATGAAGATGCCTCAGTCTAGAAGGCATATAAAAGCGAACCAGCTGATGGTTCACGCAGAAGGGGAAGGCCACGTATAAGATGGAAAGACCAAGTAGAAGACAACATTGGAGAATATGGTCTTTCAAAGAGAAAAAACATGCGCAAAAGATCGACGCGCTTGGAAATCTTTTTTAAGCTCGGCTTATGGAAGTAAAGTTCTCCCACAAGCCAGCTGCTATTTGAAAAAATATTTTCAAAAAATCCAATTCGCAAAAGATCGCACGCTTTACAATTACCTTAAAATTTAATTTTAAAAAACCCCCACCTATTGTGGCTACTTTAAAACCTAGTTTTAAATAATAAATAATAGGATTTTCCTCTAATACTCCCTAACCACTCACCTTGTTACAAATATGACTACTTAATTTCCCTTGCCGGTCCAATCTAAAGCAAACAAATTACTTTATACCCAATTAACACTTCCTTTACAAAAACCCTCGGCCATTTCATTTCTCCTTGGCATTCAAATGCACACACACACACACATTTGAATTTCAAACCCAATAAAACACCTGTTGAAAATTACTCTAACCGACACTAATCACTACGAACACTCAAACACACACACTCACACCGTTCAGGTGATAACTGACAGGCCCACAAAATTTTTCTTTTCAAACATTCACTAATGACTATCAATTAAATGCTCTGTCATAAATGTCAGACCATTTTTACAAAGTAATTAATTTTCTCTATCTCCCCCACCGCAAAAAAAAATGAATAAATCAGTTAGTTATGCTAAGCACACAATGGTGGGTATGGGAAGAGCGGTAGAGGATGGGGTAGGTGGTGTGCGAATTTAATTTGAAAAATATGAAGAGATTTAATTAGCATTTAATTTTTTCTGATTCGCATACTTACACACGCACCAAAGGAGCTCTGGCATGCGGCTTATGGGGGCTTATACTTTGTATTTCGCCAATCAAAAACAAAATACCAATGACAAATACAAATTCAAATGTGTTGTAAAAATGGAGATAGCAGTCATAACGGCGATTTATGACATGCATATCCATCAGAAATCGAGAGAAATCAGTAAAAAAAAAATTTTGTGTTGAAATGATGAAGATGATGGTAATAAAGAAAGATTAAATGCATATTCGGTTTAAGACATGATAAGCCTCTAGTGGTGCTTAACTGTTTCTGGGGCAGCTTGAGAAAAAAATACATAACCTAAAAAACTCATAAAAACCATAAGAATAACACAATATAAGAATGCCAGGAGATAGCACCATCTAGAGTAAAAGTGACAACACTAAATAAGCCAGGACAACAACCACAAAACAAAATTCAGGGAGGCATTGTTTCTAGACAACACTAGATGGCAGCCTTATTACCTAGGACAGGTTACATCTACCCAATTATCTTCTTAGCCGGAATAAAGTGATCCTAATGTACATTAAAAAAAATAAAAATGATTATTTTCGGATAGGTAACTTCAAAAAATCGGTGATAAATTATGAACGCCTTGAGATATCTTCCTGAAATTTTACACACACCAAACTAAGATGTCTGATAAAAAATAAAAATTATTATGGACCTCTAGTATGATTATGAAATGAGCTATGGAAAAACTTTGCGAAATATTTTGCATAAAATTTCTTGAATTTCCATTGAAAGTGTAACCGGAAATTCATTAAGAAAAATTTATGATAGCATGGAGATATCTTTCTGAAATTTTGCACACATTATAACGAGGACTTTAATAAAAAATAGAAATTTTTATTTGACTCTAATAACTTCCATTCAAGAGCAATAGGCCCTAAGACATAATCACTTACAGAAGAAAAAATGATTTTCTTTAGTAAGTTTGAAATATTATTTCTAGGGTTTGATTTAGAAGTTGTGGAGATATCTTCCAGAAATTTTACACAGATATTAAAGAAGTAATTCAAAATATATTTAATTTTTTTCGGGGCCCAAACTGACCCAAGTAAACTAGGGCGATCCAAAAGAGAAAGTAATTGTAAAAATGAAAATTGTTATTTTGGTTTAGGTGACTTCAAAAGATCGGCAATAAATTATGATAGCATTGAGATATCTTTCTGAAATTTTACACACACCAAACTAAGATGTCTAGTAAAAAATCGAAATTATCATGGGCCTCTAGTAAAACCACAAAACGAGATATGGAAAAACTTTGCGAAATATTTTGCATAACATTTCTTGAATTTCCATTGAAAGTGTAACCTGAAATTTGTCAAGAAAAAAATATGATAGCATTGATATATCTTTCTGAAATTTTACACACTCATAAATTAGGTCTTTAGTAAAAAATATAAATTTTTATTAGATTGTAGTAGCTTCGAGTCATGAGCATAACACAATATAAGAATGCCAGGAGATAACACCACCTAGAGTAAAAGTGGCAACACTAAATAAGCCAGGACAACAACCACAGAACAAAATTCAGGGAGGCATTGCTTCTAGGCAACACTAGATGGCAACCTCATCACCTGGGACAGGTTACATCTACAGAATTATTTACTTAGCTGAAATAAGGTGATACTAAACAGGATGTACTTAAAAGAAAATAAAAATGATCATTTTAGGTTAGGTAACTTCAAAAAATCGTTGATAATTTACGAATGCATTGACATATCTTCCTGAAATTTTACACACATAAAACTAAGATGTCTGGTAAAAAATAGAAATTATTATTGGCTCCTAGTATAACTAGAAAACGAGCTATGGAAAAACTTTGCTAAATATTTTTCATAAAATTTCTTAAATTTCCATTGAAAGTGTATCCTAAAATTTTTCAAGAGAAACCTATGATAGGATGGAGATATCACCCTGAAATTTTGCACACATAATAACGAGGTCTTTAGTAAAAAATATAAATTTTTATTAGACTCTTGTAGGTTTGGGTCATGAGCAATAGACCCTAAGACTTAATTACTTACAGAAGAAAAAAAATGATTTTCTTTGGTAAATTTTGAACACATTTTCCAACTTTTGATTAAGAAGTTGTGGAGATATCCTACTGAAATTTTACACAGATATTTCCAAAGAGATTCGCAAATAATATCAATTTTTCTGAAGCCCAACTCGGTCCAGAAGAGCTAAGGCAATTTTAAACAGAAAGTACTTGAAAAACTAAAAAATATTTTCTTTTCACAAGGTAACCATAATATTTAGAGGATAACTTTTGAACGCATTGAGATACCTTCCTGAAATTTTGCACACATCAAACTAAGATGTCTAGTACAAAATAGAAATTATTATGGGCTTCTAGTATAAATATAAAATGAACTGTGGAAAAACTTTGCTAAATATTTTGCATAAAATTTCTTTAATTTCCATTGAGAGCGTAACCTAATCTCATCAAGAGAAACCTATGATAGGATAAATATATCTTTCTAAAATTATGCATAGATGATAATGAGCTCCTTAGTGAAAAATATAAATTTTTATTAGACTAGTAGCTTTGGGTCATGAGCAATGGATACTAAGACTTAATCACTTTCAGAAGAAAAAAATTGATTTCCTTTGGTAAATTTGAAATATATTTTCTGTGTTTTGATTTAGAAGTTGTGGGGATATCTTCCGGAAATTTTGCATAGATATTTCCAAAATAATTCGCAAACAGCATAAATTTTTCTAAGGCCCAATACGGTCCAGGAATTCAAGGGCGATCCAAAAGAGAAAGTACTTGAAAAAATACAAATATTTTCCATTTACAAGGTAACCGTAATATTTCGAGGATAACTCATGAACGCACTGAGATAACTTCCTGAAATTTTACACACACAAAACATAGATACCTAGGAAAAAATATAAATTATTATGGGGCCCTAGTATAACTAGAAAATGAGGTATTGAAAAACTTTGCTAAATATTTTCCATAAAATGTCTATAAAATTCCATTGAAAGTGTAACCTGAAATTCGTTAAGAAAAAGTTATGATAGCATGGAGACATCTTTCTCAAATTATGCATACATGATAATGAGGTCTTTAGTAAAAAATATAATTTTTTGTTAGACTCTAGTACCTTTGAAACATGAAAAATGGACCCTGAGATATTATTACTGAGAGAAAACAAATTAATAACTTTCTTTAGCAAATTTTGGACGCATTTTCTAAACTTTGATTAAGAAGTTGTGGAGATATTGTGCTGAAATTTTACATAAATATTCAGAAAGTAATTCAAATAATATGTAATTTTTCCCGAGGCCCAAATTTGTCCAGGAGAGCTAGTGCGATCTAAAAGAGAAAGTACTTAAAAAATAAAAATATTTTCTTTTTACAAGGTAACATTAATATTTCGAGGATAACTTATGAACGCATTGATATATCTTCCTGAAATTTTGCACATACCAAACTAAGATATTAAGTAAAAAATATAAATTATTATAGGTCCCTAATATAACTAGAAATCGAGCTATGGAAAAACTTTGCTGAATATTTTCCATTAAATATTTAAAATTTAAATTGGAAATGTAAAAAGAAATTCTTCGAGAAAAAATTATGAACGCATTGAGATATCCTTCTGAAACTTTGCACACATAATAATGAGGCCTTTAGTGAAAAATAGAAATTTTTATTAGACTCTAGTTGCATTGGATTATGAGCAATGGACCCTGAGAATTTATTACTTAATGACCCTAATAGGGAAAGTACTTGAAAAAATAAAAATATTTTCTTTTCACAATGTAACCGTAATATTTCGAGGATAGTTTATGAACGCATTGAGATATCTTCCTGAAATTTTGTACACAAGAAACTAAGATGTCTAATAAAAAATAGAAATTACTATGGGCCCCTAGTATGACTATAAAACGAACTGTGCAAAAGCTTTGCTAAATATTTTTCATAAAATTTCTTGAATTTCCATTGAAAGTGTAACCTAAAATTTGTCAAGAAAAACCTATGATAGGATGGAGATATCATTCTGAAATTTTGTACACATAATAATGAGGTCTTTAGTAAAAAATAGAAATTTTTATTAGACCCGAGTAGGTTTGGGTCATGAGCAATGGGCCCTGAGAAGTTATTACTTAATGACCCTAATAGGGAAAGTACTTGAAAAAATAAAAATATTTTCTTTTTACAATGTAACTATAATAATTCGAGGATAACTTAGGAATGCTTTGAGATATCTTCCTGAAATTTTACACACACCAAAACTAGATATCCAGTAAAAAATAGAAATTATAATAAGCCACTAGTTTAATTAGAAAACGAGCTATAGAAAAATATTGCTATATATTTAAAAAAAAATCTTTAATTTCCTTTGAGAATGTAACCTGAAATTCTCCAAAAGAAACTTATGATAGGATGGAGATATCATACTGAAATTTTGCACACATGATAACGAGGTCTTTAGTAAAAAATATAAATTTTTATTAGACTTCAGAAGCTTCGAGTCATAAGCAGTAGACCCTAAGACCTTATCACTTACAGAAGAAAGAATATTATTTTCTTTGGCAAATTTTTAACACATTTTTTAACTTTTGATTTAGAAGTTGTGGAGGTATCGTACTGAAATTTTACATAGATAATCATAACGTGATTCCCTCTAAATGTCAATTTTTTCAGGTCTCAATTCCGCCCCAAAAAGCTAGAGCGATCCTTAAGAGAAAGTACCTCAAATAATAAAAATATTTTCTCTTTACAATGTAACCTTAATATTTCGAGGGTAACTTATGATAGCTTTGAGATATCTTTCTGAAATTTTGCACATAGCACAACAAGAGGTCTGGTAAAAAATAGAAATTATTACAAACCCCCTTGGCAACTGGGGAAAAATTTGTAGAAAAACTTTGCTGAATATTTCCCATAAAACTGCTATAATTTCCTTTGAAAGAGTAACAGGGAATATTGGGAGAAAAGATTATGCAAATTTGGAGATATCGTCCTGAAATTTTGCACATACCTCCATAAGGGGTATAATAAAAAATAGAAATTATTATGGGTCCCTAGTGTAACAGGAAAAACTGTGACCTGTGGCAGAACTTGCTGGTAGTTTTTTTTTCATTTACCAATTTTCTCCATTGGAATTAATAATTCAATATTAAAATAATTGACCAAATGATGGAGCTGACAGATCAAATGAAAAGTGAAATGTAATGCGCCAACCATAGATTGACATAAAATACCTCAGCATCAAGTCTGGGTAATTACTTTCCCCCCCACTTCACCACCATACCGTAGGAATTTAATTAATGACTTTATGTTTGGTTTTTGGTTATTAAATTTTAAGCTGTATTGACGTTGTGTATTATTTGCCAAGCAAGAGTTTGGTCATAATTATTAAAGCCATCACCATGCTGATGATACTGGTTTTCTTTTTCTTCAACCAATGTTTGTTTATTTTGAAGAAGAAGAATTTAGGAAATGTGAATTTTTTGTTGTAAAGCCTAATCACTAGAATTCAATTTGTTTTCTATTTTTTGTAATTTTTTTTATTGTGAAAGTATTTTTTTTGTCTTCTGGTGATTATTTGTTTTTCATTAAAGTTAAAAAAAACCTCCATCTGAAGCCATGTTGGGGTCCACTGAGAATAATCAACAAGAAGCCAGATGAACATCTTTCGGGAGGCTGTGATGCACAGCACGCGAATGTGTAATTTAATTTGGTAGTTATAAATCTATGGAAATCAAACGGTATTGTCTGGTGGCCAGTGGTTTTTTTTCAGTTGGTTATAAAAATTCGAAAAAACTAGAATTTCTTTTTTCTTCCTCCAAAGGCCATACAAATTTTTTACAGTTGCCAAGAATTCAATGAAAGTTGTAAAACAAATTATATTAAAACTTTTGTGTGTGTGTGTGTGTAAATCCATACATAAATCTCTCAATGTTAATGGGGGACTGGGTCATAAAACTTGCAGCATTGGCCACCGAACGATACCCTCACTCTTCACAGCGAAAAAAAAACAAGGTCAACCAAGGCCAGTTACCACCATACTGGCCGGTTGTCTTGCAGGCGGTAAGCTTTGTTTTCTATCCCCTTGGTTTTTTCGCAAAGATGTGGTACAGGTGATAGTAACATAATAAACTACACAATTTAATTATATATCGATAGAAAAAAAACTACATTTTTATTATAAGAAAATAATCATAAATTTTCGTAGACGAATTTATTTGCCACAATAAATTGGAATGGTGTTTGTGTCTTAAGTCTTTTGTTATTTTATGAGAGGGGGAATTAAAGAGAAAAAAATAAGGAATAAGAATGAGAGAGAAAAATAAAATTTCTAAACAAATATACTTTAAAAAATCCACGCCATTTTGGGAGTGTCTATAAACTAGACTTTATAGACTAGACTACGCCTCAGGGAAGTCTCTAAAAAATATTCTCTAAAAAACTAGGATTTAAAAAATCCACGCCTCAGGGGAGTCTCTAAAAGCTAGGCTTTAAATAATCCACGCCTCATGGCAGTCTCTGAAAGCTAGGCTTTAAAAAATCCACGCCTCAGGGGAGTCTCTAAAAGCTAGGCTTTAAATAATCCACGCCTCATGGCAGTCTCTGAAAGCTAGGCTTTAAAAAATCCACGCCTCAGGGGAGTCTCTAAAAGCTAGGCTTTAAATAATCCACGCCTCATGGCAGTCTCTGAAAGCTAGGCTTTAAAAAATCCACGCCTCAGGGGAGTCTCTAAAAGCTAGGCTTTAAATAATCCACGCCTCATGGCAGTCTCTGAAAGCTAGGCTTTAAAAAATCCACGCCTCAGGGGAGTCTCTAAAAGCTAGGCTTTAAATAATCCACGCCTCATGGGAGTGTCTACAAGCTGGGCTTTAAAAAATCCACGCCTCATGGGAGTCTCTAAAAACTAGGCTTTAAAAAATCCACGCCTCATGGGAGTCTCTAAAAGCTAGGCTTTAAAAAATCCACGCCTCATGGGAGTCTCTAAAAGCTAGACTTTAAAAAATCCACGCCTCATGGGAGTCTCTAAAAGCTAGTCTTTGAAAAATCCACGCCTCATGGGAGTCTCTAAAAGCTAGGCTTTAAAAAATCCACGCCTCATGGGAGTCTCTAAAAACTAGGCTTTAAAAAATCCACGCCTCAGGGAAGTCTCTAAAAACTAGGCTTTAAAAAATCCACGCCTCATGGGAGTCTCTACAAAAAATATTCTTTAAAAAATCCACGCCTTAGGTGGATGTCTCTAAAAAAATCCACGAGATAGACCCATGGTTCCTTTTGAGGATATGCATAGAATCAGTTTCTAAGTCGATTTATGCATGTCCGTCCGTCCGCCCATGTATTTTTGTGAACAAAGTACAGGTCGCATTTATGATCCGATTTGAATGAAATTTGGCATAGGTCATTTGTTTGGCCCAAGGACGAACCCTATTGAAATTCAAGGAAATCGGTTCAAATTTAGATATAGCTCCCATATATATTTTCGTCCGATTTCAGGTAAATGGGGTACCAAAGTCTCTATATATCTTTCGATTTGCACGAAATTTGGCGTAACGTAATGAATTAGGTCTAGAATGATGTGTGTTAAGTTTCGTGGAAATCGGTTCAGATTTTGATATAGCTCCCATATATATTTTCGTCCGATTTAAAATAAATGGGGCAACAAACTTCCTATATATCTTTCGATTTGCACGAAATTTTGCATAGGGTACTGAAATGGATCCAGAATGATGTGTGTTAAGTTTCCTGAAAATCGCTTCAGATTTAGATGTAGCTCCCATATATATTTTCGTCCGATTTAATGTAAATGGTGCTCCAAAATCCCTATATATCTTTCGATTTGCACGAAATTTGGCGTAACGTAATGAATTAGGTCTAGAATGATGTGTGTTGAGTTTCGTGAAAATCGGTTAAAATTTAGA